>NW_009692877.1:0-22569 GCF_000703405.1 Apaloderma vittatum | reverse complement strand
TGTATAAAATTGCATTTGAGGTCCATTTGAAGTCCTTGTGTATTGTAAACCCTATCACAGTCAGAGATAATATCTGCTTATAGCTTACTTCAATATTGGTATTTCAAATTCCACTGATAGCTCAGGTTCCAAGATTTGCTGTTGAATAGATTTGTCATATTGAATAAAGTTTCCAAGAGGACAATCATATGGCAACAAAATTCTTATCTGTCCGAGGTATCAATTTCTTGCTCTCCATGGTAGATGAGGGTTTGTATGATGAAATAAAGGTGGCCTGAATGAGCCCTCAGTCACTGTGTATGAGGGACTGCTAAACGAATGTTCCAAACAGTCTGGAACCTGAACGGGCCGCAGCCACCTGCCTGGCGCCTCTCATGTTGGTGGGGGGTGACCCAGCACTTTGCTGAGCCCTTTGTCCCAGCCCTGCACCGGTGAAGCTGCAAGAAGCCAGGAGAAGGAGGGGTAACACATCTCCCCTCAGAAGCCACCATCAACTCCAGACCCATTCTCAGTAATTTTCCACAAGAGGTAAACAAGGCAATATGACAGGAACTTGGCTGTGCAAAAGGCAAGAACTCTGGGCGGTTGCATGCTTTTTGCCTACCACAAGATGACTGCCTGTGCCGTAGTTGTTGCAGGATCCAAGAGTGGTGGTCTTTCATTTTTCTGTCAGAGAATCACAGAATGTCAGGAGTTGAAGGGACCTCAAAAGATCCTCTAGTCCAACCCCCCTGCCAGAGCAGGAGCACCTAAGGTAGGTCACTTTCCTTCTCTCTATTTCTAGTCTTAACCGAAGGCTACCTTTGGCAGGGATGGTTCTTTTGCTCACTAATGGCTCTTTGTTGTGAAGTGTGTTGACTGAAACACATCGTTTTTAGTTCTTTGTTGATTAATAAATAAAACTGGTGTCGGATCTTTGGTGTGATTCATTTTAATCCTGGGCTAGGAATCGGTGAACGTGAGTTAATGTCCTGAAAGCTCAGGGCGTGACACTGTGGACCACTGAAAACTGCCTAGGCTCTGTAAAGTTGACTGAAAAATCAGAGACAAGGAATTTTAGACAGGTACAAGGAAAATTATTAATAACACGGTGAAAAATGTGAAAAGAGCAATGTTCTGAAAAGGAAGATTTTGAAATGAATCCAAGTGTTTTGTTTGGGTTCTGTGTGCAATATAGATGGCTTAGACGTGCATCATTAGACAAGCTGGAAAATTAGTCAATTTTCATGTTACTTAACCTTGTAGTCATGGAATCATAGAACCATAGAATGGTCTAGGTTGGAAGAGACCTTAGCGATCATCTAATCCAACTTCCCTGCCATGAGCAGGGACACTTCTTAACTAGATTTGAGTGCTCAAGGCCTCGTCCAACCTGACCTTGAACACCTCAAGAGAAGGGGCATCCACAACTTCTCTGGACAGTCTATTCCAGAGTCTTGCCACCCTCGTACTGAAGAATTTTTTCCTAAGATCCAATCTAAAGCTGTTGTCCTTTAACTTAAACTCATTTCCCCTTGTCCTATCGGTGGACATATTCCTAAAAAGTCCCTCCCCAGCTTTCCTCTAGGTGCCCTTCAGGTATTAGAAGGCAGTTATAGGATTATCCCCCCTGTCTTCTCTTCTCCAGGCTGAACAATCCCAGTTCCCGCAGCCTGTCCTCGTAGCAGAGGTGCTCCAGTCCCTGGATCATCTTTTTTACCCTCCTCTGAACTTGTTCCAACAGTTCTATGTCCCTCTTATGGTGGGGACACCAGAACTGGATGTGATATTTGAGGTGGGGTCTCAAAAGAGCAAAGGGGGAGAATCACCTCTCTCGACCTGCTGGCCAGACTCCTCTTGATGCATCCCAGGATATGGTTGGCTGTAGTCTCTCTTTTTGACACAATTCCTCTCAGCTGCTGAAATTAACTTTCCATAAAATACAGAAAAAGAAATCATAAAAAGTAAGGAGGTATTTTCTTTTTTTCTTCCCTGCTTATTTCTTCCTGGTTTTCTTCCTTAGTCACACTTTCCTCACTTTGTTTTGATCACAGTGTTGTATGGGCAATGTTCTCTCCAGTCCTCTGGAATTTTTTAGGCTTATCTCATATTTCTTGTACTAGATGCCCTCTTTTCAATGCCTCTTGACTCCCTCTTTTTCTACCTTCTTTTACATTTACTCCTTTCAAAGTTAACTTTGATCTCAAATTATTTAAAAAGAAAACAAACACAAGGACAAAACTATAAATACATGAAATTTATTGTTTTAATTTGCCTATGGATATAAGTGGAAATAAACACATCTTCTGAAACTTTTATGGTATTACTTAAATAAAAAATAAATACTCATCTAACACTGTTTAAGGTGTAAGCCATCAGATATCATCCGGAGTTCTGCGAAGCTTGTTAGTTGTCTGTGTGGTTTTTTCCCCCTTTTAAAGGCACTTTTAACTTTTAATCTCAAAAGTGCAATGTAAAGGCACATTATTACTACAGTAATAACAGAGTGGTCTCTGGTTTGTTGTTTGGGTGTTTTTTGTCATAGTAGATTATTTATAATTTAAAATAGTTGATGAACTCAATAGTTAACAAACTGCCAAGGTAAATTAATTGATTATTTTTTATTTTATTTGTAGCTTCAGGTAAATTGGAAACAATATCAAAATTTATTACAAATAATAGGAAGTTTAGGTGGCCTATATGTTTTTGGAATTAGATCCAGACATCTGGAAATATTTGGGAGTTTTTTGTGTAAAACTAAGAACTGAGAGGATCAGAATCCTGTACTAGAAATAGTAACCAAATTTTTGAATTCTCATTGTGTATCCTTAAAATAGTGGTCATCAACAGATCATTAGGTTACAGAAAAGACAATGTAGTATCTCATAAGTGAGCCACTTAGTAAACATGTGTTTTAGTACGATCACAGCTTAAAGGCCTATATCCACAGATAAATTAGACAGATTCTTGCTTGAGGTCTCTGGCCAAAGATTTTTCTTCCTATTTCTCTCCCAATGGTCAACACAGATGTCATTTTGTAACTTGTTTTTTGACTCATTAATAAAGGCAGCTGAATGAGGTGCTTACCACATTAGCCCACAATGTCTTCTTAAGAAAGACTGTGTAACTTTAACTGTCAAATTTGGCTGGAACTTTGAATATTTGATTTTGTAGTTCATTAATAGAGTGGATATTTAATCAAAATAATAAATCAATGGATATTTAATATTATGACAACAAAGCATAATCTTTGGTATAAAATATGCTCTGTATATGCATTTTGTTTCTGTGATAAATAAATGATCACATGAATTTGGTGACAGTAGGACCTATCATTTGTAGAAGTAGCAGAGCAACGGATATGTGAAAATGCTCTTAAATCCTTTCTTACTACTGAGGTGCACACATCAGAATTGTTTCTGGTTAGTAAAAAAGCAGAAATCTGACTTAGTTTTACAAGTTTACTTGAAGGCACTTAAGATCACATGTATTTTAAATACTCCTCCCTGACCTTTGAATAGCAAAGAAACAACCCAAAACATTTCAAACAAATTGCACTGCTTTGAATATGAGTTGAAACATAGAATCATCTGCCTCATGCATCTATGGGATTGGCATAATCAAATATAATGCTTTTTATATGGTGTGGTTTTATAAAGATTTGTGTAATTTTTGAACGTTGCTCAAGGAATGCCAGTATGTAATTTGTATTCTGTTTAACAACTGTGCTGCAGCGCAAGTGGAAAGAAATATTATCTGCACATTATATGTAACAGCTTGTCCAGAGATCAGGGATCAGGATGCACGTAGATATTTCAATCCTGGTTACTCTTTATCAGAGATGGACTGCTCCATATATCTTTCAGAAGGGAAGTTTATGAGGTTCTGTAATAACTTCTCCACTAGTGCAAGACCTTATCATGTAAATTATCCTGTAACACTTCATTCTAGACGCGCAGCATAATTCAGTTTTCAGAGTAGTAGGAGAGTGTACAAGATACCGGAGAAATAATCAAATTCTTGCTCTCTTACTTGTAAATTTAGTAATTACCTGGGTTATAACCTTGACCCTTGCTATTTGTTGGTCTTTGAAAGTAACTGTGACTGAGTAGGATCCTTCCTGCAATTAAATGTAACCACAGTTTAATAATGTTTCCTGTTGTCAAGCAACAAATATGCAGGTTTTAATATTCTACAAGTCAAATTGATAAAACTAATCCAAAATATGCCAGTAAACAAAATACATTAGAATTTATCTTCCTCTACAATCAAACACAGATAATCTCACAATAATATATTTTTTTGTATTCATAGTTAATATTTTAGGAATATAAAATACACATTTTTGCTATTTTATTACACTAACACATATACAATGACAGCTTTTTTTCCTGCGTGTCAGATCATAAAGTAAATCAGAGTCATGCATTTATCTTAGACTGTTTAAATCTCTCAACACGGTCATAACTGTAAGTACATATATTATTTATGTCAGAGGGTAATATAAACTGAGAATACTAAAGAGGCTGTAGGACAACTGTCGTTTTTACATTTTTTATTCTCTATCATAAAATGAAATCTCAGACAGTCAGGTTTTGGTTTTAATGGCATAGTATACTACTGGCCTTTATATGTATACAATCAACAAATTGGAACTAACATTTTTTAAAAGGGGAAAATAAACTGGGAAGTGAAACAAGCAAGCTGGAAGAGTTGGAATTGTACTTATATACGAGAACATAGATGAATGTAATCTGAAAATGAATGTCAAGTATTGTTTGCTTACTTTGCATGGGTACTACCACCAAGATTGCAAAAGTCTTGGTGTCATAATTTCTAGCAAAAACTTGAATAAATCAGTAAATAGAATGAAAACTACAGTGCTCGACACAAATATCTGGTTTAAGGAAATGGAAAAAGTGATAGTGTTTTAAGAAGCATGTTTGATATATTGGTAGAAATTATCCCATATTCCTCATTTTTAAACGATAGTTTTGAATGATCACTAGCAAAAATACTGATAAAGTTATGCTAGTTTCAATTAAATTTTAATCAGTAAAATGCTCTTACACCAGTAGAGTTCTTCTCTTCAATTTGTATCAGGATTAGGGCCCGTGAAACATTACTGAGTATCCTACAAAAAAAAAAGAATTTACTACATAGGATACCTGAATTTCATCCTTTACTTAACTTGGAGTGGGTATCTGAAAATTATCAGACTCTTACCAACCTGGTGTCTTTCTATGCTGGAGTGACTATGTCAGTGGACAAGTGAAGAACAGTGGATGCCATCTACCTGCACTTCTGCAAGGTCTTTGACACATTTGTTCACAATATCCTTCTCTCTAAGTTGGAGACATACAGATTTGATGGGTGGGCTGTTCAATGGATAAGGAATTGACTGGCTGGTTTTATCCAGAATGTGGTGGTCAATGGTTTGATGTCCAGGTGGAGATGGGTGTGAAGTGGTGTCCCTCAGCAGTCTGTACTGGGACCAGTGTTGTTTAATATCTTCATCAGTGATGCAGACAGTGGGACCAAGTGCACTCTCAGCAAGTTTGCTGATGACACCAAGCTGAGTCATGCAGTTGATATGCCAGAGGGCTGGGATGTCATCCAGGGGGAGCTGGGCAACCTCAAGAAGAGGGCCTATATGAACATCATGAGGTTCAACAAGGACAAGTTCAAGTTTCTGCATGTGGTGTGGGGAAATCCTTTCATTACAGGCTGGAGGTTGATGTGATAGGCAGCAGCCTTGAGGAAAAGGACTTGGGGGTACTGGAGGATGAAAAGCTGGACATGAGCCAACAATCCATGCTCACAGACCAGAAGGCAAATTGCATCAAAAGAAGTGTGATCAGCAGATCAAGAGAGGTGATTCTGCCTCTCTACTCTGCTCTGGTGAGACCTCACCTGAAGTGCTGTGACCAGCTCTGGAGCCCTCCACACGAGAGGAACATGGATCTGTTGGAGCGGGTCCAGAGCAGCACCCCAAAAATGACCAGAGGGCTGGGACATCTGCCCTATGAGGACAGGCAAGAGAGCTGGGGTTGTTCAGCCTGGAGAAGAGAAGGCTCTGAAGAGACCTTATAGCAGCCTTCCAGATACCTGAAGAGGACCTGTAGGAAAGCTGAGGAGGCACTGCTTACAAAGGTGTGAAGCAACAGGATGTTGCACTGTGGTTTTAATTAGGGCAGGACAGATTTAGATTAGAGATTAGGAAGAAGTTCTTATGAAGGTGGTGAAACACTGGAACAGAATGCCCAGAGAGGTAGTTGCGGACCACTTTGGGGTCTCTGAGCAATCTGATCTAGTTGAAGATGCACTTGCTTACTGACAGGTTTTTGGACTAGATCACCTTTAAAGGTCCCTTCCAACCCAATGCATTCTATCATTCTATGATTCTATCATTCTATGATTCTATCATTGTATTGTTCTATCATTCATCGTTCTATCATTCTGTTGCGATTTTCAAAGGGAAGGTCGCAAAAACGACAGAACTTATCTACACGTAGATAAGCAGGCACTTCTTTATTGCAGCGCTGGGAAGCTTGGAAATCATCCAATGCTTCGAATACCTCACAAAAATTCAATCTATTTATACACTCTTTTACAAAGTTATAATATTTAACATAAACATGCATACTATGCCCGCTATTAAGTTTGACATTTACACTGATTGGTTTAACCCTTATTAATATTCATATATCCTATTTCCATACAATCGCTGGCAGTTGTGGTGAGACCACACTTAACCACAGAACAAAAATGGGAGAGTAGGGAGGTAGGGAGGCATGCCTGCGTGAAATACAACCTATTGATCTGTCTATATGAAATATGCTAGTATTATTATTAAAGTGCAGGTGCAGTGAGACCAAAGCACAGGATGTGGCAAGGCATTTTACAAGTACAAAACATTCCCTGCCAAATTAGCAGCCTGCACTAGCCCTGGCTTTTGCTAAGGCCTACACACGACTTCTTAGCATAAGTAAAGTTCTATGCTCCTTACCATAATATAAATTAATAAACTAATTTAATTAAATAGTGATTAGCTATTCATTAAGCAATTAACTCCTTAAGACTTAAGTTTGATTACAACAATTCTGTCGATCATTCTGTCAATCACTCTATCACACTATCCTATCATTCTATGATATATTTTGTGTTCAGATATCATTCTCTTATCACAGTTTAGAAGATAGTGTCACTTACATACGCAATTTTGTAGGTGAACTCCTCTCAACATTTAATCGTATCCTTTATTATTTTTCTTTCGCCAAGTTTTGTTATTTCCAGAACAAGACAAGTTATCCTGTGGTCTAACACACATTTTTTAATCTGGAAGGATATACATCAAAACTTTATAGTTGCATGGATGCAAGTACTTTTGTGTTGCTAAAGGACTTCCATTTCTGTTTTTAGTCTGCCTTTCCACTTGAAACCTGTCACCTCCACAACCTGATGCAGTTGTGGGACAGCTGAGATACCTTGGTCAGGTATTTCAAGTGTTCTTATCCTTGCACCCTTGTGACCTTGCACTGGTGCAGTTCGAATCATTGTTACGGATAACATGAAAAAATAAATGTTTTCTATATCCAAGTTATCCTATCTGTCCACTGTCTTCTTACTGCATTGTTTTACAGTTTCCTGTCTTCACCTCCCCAGTCTACCTCTCGGCTTCTAGGTTGTTGACTCATGCTACAATAAGCATTACAAATAATAAACAAATTATTGCAATTCCAATATCCAATAAATATTACCCAATAATAGATGTTCTTAAGATCTAGATGTCAGCTAGTGCACAGCAATTTTACCTAGTTAAGCATCAGTGTCATGAAATAAAGATAACAGAAAATTTGAGTGTCATGGAAAGTCTTACCATACATGAGAAAAAATGTTAAGATGTTTCTTCTTTGATGGTTTGTCTTAGATGCAATGTGATCTCTTGCTGCAGAGAAGAGGAACCCCAAGAGAGGAATGCCATTGGAGGCCTCTGCTGCTTCCTGCATAACCTCTTCCTTCTCTTTTCTTTTTGCAAGATCACCTTGAAGTGGATATACCATCAGCAGAAGACTGTGGGAATAAGGCTTATTGCACAAAAATCCACCTCTGCTTTCCCTATGTAACAAGATTATATATTTATTGAAGTATAAGAGTGAAAATAAAATTAATTTATTAAGCAGAAATATATAAAACTGTCTCATTCTGTTGCTTCAGCAAAGCCATGTAGAGCAAAAATAATAGAACTGGCTATTATCTTATTTTGATGATAACATTTACTGTTTGAAAATGAGCTCAGAAGACTGTTATTTAAACTTATGTCAAAGAACACATGGTACTCAGATTTCTAACTATGATTTTCAGTAAAGTGAAATGATCAGTTAGATTGATACTGCTCTGAGAATATATGTTCTAAGCAGTATGTTTTAGGTGAATAACATTTGTTGATGTATGAGATGATTGAATAATTTTATCTAGATAAATATGTAACTGAAAAAAACCCCATAATGTTTAATATATTTCATGTTAATATGGGGGATAATTATAACTCACTCTCTCTCTAGGCAATTACAAAAACCATTTTATCTCCACAGAGTTTTGCAAAGTCTAGACTATTTCTATCATAATGTTTACATTGTGTGCGCATCTTGTTCTTACTTAAAAATGTGAATGTGATTTTAAGGCACAGAATCCATGCATAGACATCCAGCCTTCAGTTTTTGTGTGATTCTTATGCAAGAATGAGTATTGTAGAGAGAGTTTGGGGTTTTATTTATGCAGCACTCACACGATTTTTGAATTTTTTTGATTTTTGGTTTATTTTCATAAACATGGTACTAGAAATTTCCCAGACTTGAAACACAAGCATCAGTCATTCGATCTCTGAAGTCAATCAAGACTGACTCATGTACATAGAGTTCATCTCTGTGATCAAAATAAACTGCATTGTATTCTTTATTTCAAGGTTTAGAGGCTTGAGTAGGTGGATTCTGTTCTAAATAGTTGAGTGTTCCCTATCTAAACTTAATCTTAGTCAACTTCTCCAGTTTATTCCTTTTATTTATCATTAAACTCATTGGTGAGACTGTATGTAAAGAGAAGTCTTGGGAGTGATCCTGAGTGTCCATTTGCATCCAGTCTATTTAGTCTATCATGTGAAGTTTTTACAAAGAATGTCCAATTTCTTTCCATAACATTAGAATAAACTAACTAAGTATTCATTCAGTCATTTGTCTCCTACTCTTCCTTTTTTAAAGTATAGAGTATAGTTTATAACTGATGATTTGTTTTGTTTAGATAAGGAATGTGCTGTGATGGCACTATTCATTAAAGTTTTGATGTGTTGCAATAGGAAGCTTATATTGGTGTTGCATAAATCAAGAGTAGAATGTGCAGGAACCAGCATTCCTCCTGTCTTCAACAGTAGTGAAGTGCTGTGCAAATAATAACAGGTATGCAAATATTAGAGCAAGTAAAACTTATTAAGAAGAGAAAAATAATTTGTATTGAGTGTCAGCTTTGGGAGATCGTGGATTGCTTCTCTCAACACTTTCTAAGTTATTCCTGAACATGACTGAACAGTATTTATTTCTAGTACTAAGGCAAATCAAAGCATAAGTGTAGAGGAATTGTGATTATTTTTTTTATGATTAAAAAGTCACAAAACATTCATGGTTGAGTTGGGAGTAAGAACAAGCACTCCTGCTTCTCTGCTTAGTTTATTCTAGATGATACTCTCTCCCAGTAACTTTCACTGTTTTCAAGGGCACCCTTGTTTTCAAGGTGCACGTGGGAGGGAAGAAGAAGTGTAGTGCTGAAATGCCAGGCTGAAATAGCAGCAGTAATGCATAAAAGGCTGTAACTGATAAGAAAGGTAGAAATACTTTTTATAACAAAAAGACTTCTTTTTTTTTTTCTCAAGCTACTCAGAATTAGTGAGAGATGTAAGTACCCTGTTTTGTACACCCATCCAAAACAGCAAAAGCAAATAATATATTTTCGAGTATGCCTTAGCCACAATATCTGAAGCTTCAGCAACATCCTTTCTGGCTTATAATTATATATATATGAAAAGTATATAGTGTATAATTATATAGTGTATAAGTATATATATGTGAAAATATATCATGAGCATGATAAATATACTGAAATCTTTTACATAATATTCAGCTTTTAGATGTATTCATACTTTCAGTCTATAAGAAGTTGTTAGAAGACAAACGGGAATAAAAAGGAGCAGCCTGTGGCATTTGAGCCTTTCCTTTGAATTGTCATTGTTGATTATTAACTACGAGAAGTAGTAAAGTGTTCCTTAGGTCCCACAGGTAGGCAAATGTTTAATTGTTTCAATTAAACTTATAAGTTATCATTTAGAAATTGTTTCCAGGATTCATCTCTCTTTCTGCAGATGCTTGTATGGCATGCCTCTGATGAAACAGTTGTTTTCTTTGACTGTTTTTGCTCCCAATGAACTGAAATTATTTTTCTGTTACTTAAAGTCAACAGTAAAATGATTAAAAGAAGAAAGCTACTAGGTATTTCACTCTGAATTTGTATACCTTTCACTGTACCCAGAATCCTGCCTTAATGCACAGTACTTTGAAAAAAAATTACTCTGTGAACTGTCTTTGCTCAAAGCAAATGTTTTTGATTGCTGAAAAGTTGTTTTAATAGTGCTGAGACAGCCCTTTCCTAAGTAGTCAGTAAAATGACATGAGTTGGTAAAGTATCTCTCAGCAGCAGATTCCCTGAAATCTCTATTTAAATTAATCCCAGTGAAACTTTCAGTTTTCTTGATCATTCTGCTTTTAGGGCAAGTCTATTCTACAGTTAGGACAGTTCTGCTAATTAATGTGTGAATTGAAGAAGCATTAAATTACTGTATGGAAGTCTTTTTTTTTCTTTCCCCTCAAAGAATTTAAGCTAAAGCAGATTAACACTACCTGTCTTTTGAATGAGATAATCAAGGATGTACTTAGCATACTTTATATTCATGTCTTTAGTTACTTGAGGTTGGTTTTCTTTAGAATAGAAAACCACATACTGGTAAATTCTAAAACTTTAATCATATTATGACTTTCATGACCAACCTTTTTACTATTAGTTTCAATTAATAAGTGCTGCAAAGTTCTGGACTCTTTTTTCTCTGTTTTTGTCCCCAAGGAATATCAGGATGTTGCTAATATCCTTCCTTTTATGTGAACAATGAACTATTCTACTCATTCTTCCTGAACTCAATTGCTTGTGCCTAAGATGCTTCATGTCAGAAAGAACACAGAATTCAGACAGGACTGTGATTAGAGAAATGCTGATGAAGAGTGTACAAATAAAAATTGCAGGAGACGTAAAGGGTGAATGAAACCAATATTAAAAATAAAAGGAAAGAAAATTGAGACAACTGAAATTAAATCTGAAGTACTGACAATGACAAGATAAAGATTATATTCAATATCGTTTTTATTATTATAGAATAATGCATTTAGTACAGAATGTATATAATGTCATTTTGGTCTGAAAGTAAATTAATGGAAAACACTATAGCGATCATTTGAACTTTAAAAAAAAACTTCCTAATTTCTTTGAAAAAAAGTATGGAGTTTCAGCCATGCTTCTTACTGGTGGCAGAACATTTCATATGGATATGTGCACAGATGTGGAAAACATAATAAAACCAAAGAGTGAGTGAAGATGCTACTGCCTTTTCCAATGGAAATGTGGGAATGGAAGTATGCACTGAGATGGGATAGAGAAGAAACGAAATGAAAGGCACAGTATGACCACTATATTACTAGAGTATTTTATATCAGATAGGATATTCTAGAGATGTGTTGCCTCAGATTTGGAAGTGGGTTTCTTTCTGTGAAAGGAATCAAATTGTTTGATGTTTAAACTGATGGTTCTGTTTCTTTGTTTTTCTTTTCATTTCTTCCTTTTTTGGTCCCTTGATTCCCTAGTCTTCCATCGAATGATTAATTTCATTTAAGTGTTGTTGCTCTTTCAAAATGTAAGTTACCGATTTTTATATGTATTTTCAGAAGTTAGGAGCAGAGATAAAATGTGATTAAAACTGAGCCCACAGGTGAACTTTTCTAGTAAGTGTCCAAACTAGGGAAAATGTTTGGATTAATAAATATACGTGTAATATTCCTCAAAATAATCACATAGACTTCCTTAAAATTTAAATGATTAGGGATAGACACCTTATCAGTTGTTTCTGCAGTTTCCACTGCAATTGCTTTGCTGAGGAGACGCTTGAACATGTTTTATGGATTCTTCACTTTCTACTCTCCCTGTAATTTTTTGTGCTCTTACTGTCCTTGTTCTTCCTTTCTGGCCCAAGTCAATATACCTTTCACTAAATTCCTGATAGGATTTTATGTCATTCAAGGTTGTACATTTTTACAGAGAACTCAGGGGAATAATGCTCATAAAAATTTCTAGCTTTCTGAATCTGATCAGGCATGGACAATTTTAAGTATGGTTGAAATTGAAGGGAAAGTAGAAATAATGAGATATTACAGAATCAATTTCCAGGAGGGAGAGTAGAGTTGTGTGCAACTAATAATTTAAATAACCAGTTACATTTTGTGACAACCCTACAGAAAATAAATCTATGCAGAATTCTTTAGTTAATCTAATTCAGTTGAAGAAAAACAGAATTATGTCTGCATAAGACTAATATCATTTGGTGAAAATAAGTTATCTGGTACTTAAAGCTCATTTATACACTGATGTTAGATTGTGCTGACTGTGAGAGCTTTAAAACTAAATAGAATCAAAGAAACTCATTTTTTTCTAAAACTCTTCTGTAATTGTTCAGGTTAGAACTCTGAATTAAATCTCTTCCCTTCCCTGTCTATGTATGAGTCATGAAGGCCTAAAACTGTCCCTCTGTGACCATGAAGACTCGTCTTTTATCCTGAATATATACTCTTATGACCTGAATTTTGGAGGCATCAGATCAGCACCCATGGAGTGAGGAATTTCAGGTGATTAGAATTCTTAATGGTTAACTCCACAGTGTAATTTCTACGTTGCCTCATTTGTATGGAAAAATTCTTCTGATGTTCAGCAGATATCCTCCTGTTGTATTATAATGAAGTGAATTTTAACTCCGTATCATTTTAAAAATTCTGTACCAACCTCCCTGCAGAACTTTTAATGAAAGAGGGAAAGAATGCTGATAAAAATTTCAGCATTCTTGTCTGAATGCAGGAAGAATTGCCTTAGTAAAGGGACATAATAATACATTAAAGAAAACATTGAGTTATTTACCGTTTGAAAAAATTATACATTTCCAAGTGTTTTGAACACTTTTATCTGGACAGTTTTCTGTCATAACATGCCATAGTAGTGACATGTTTTATTTGAAAAGTATAGATGTTACTTTATTTGGTTTTCCATTCTTTAAAATATAGAGAATAAGGTTTAATTTCCATAACAAAAATAGCTTTATTTATAAATTATTTTTTGATTAAAATTATGTATGTGTGAGTAAAACTTATAAAATATGAAGTAATTATACACATGTACAGCAGCTTTTAATGCATACATGTATAAACTATATATACAAGTAACTACATATAAGAAGTTTAATTTATATGTAATGTAATTGTATTATGTATGATTCATGTATATTTTACGTATAGAATATACAAAGTGATCTAAATTATATAAAAAAATTATTCTTCTGTGGTCCATTTCAGTTTTGTACACTAATGATTTTTTCTAGGTTAAGTTTTGTACTAAAAATAAAGTAAATATTTTCCTTTAAAAGGTTCTTCACTGACTGAGTCTACCGGCCACATTTATATCAGTGCAAATCTAGAGTTAGTTGATTTGCATCACTGAATAGTATAATTGACTAATGCAACTGAGGACAAGATTTCCTACCTTAACCTTCTTAGAAGTCAGTTTAATTTTCCAGTGTTAGTAGTTTTATGCCCCAGGTACACTTTAACAGTTAGAAGTATTCAATTAACTTTATTTCAGTAACTGCGATTTTACTTCTTACCTTCATTCAATTATCTTTACCTCCACAGTTTCTCTTGCACCCCCCTCCTCCCCCCCGTTTCATGATTTACTCAATCCAGAAAGTACTGCTGCACCTATTGACTCACAGATCATGCAGGTTATCAAATGTTAGGCTCATAACCAGGTTTGGTGTTCAACACTCAAAGGGAAGCAATCATTTGCTGCTATAAATAAATGCTAAATTAGATAGTCCTTTCTGCCCATGAGAGTTATGCTTTTGTCTAGCCTATATACGCTGTAGTGATCAGATCATGGAATAACACCATTAACAGTGTGTAAAAATAAATGTGATGTGTTTTGTGTATCTTGATTTTCTACTGTTCATCAGTGTCTAGCAATCATGAGGCAAAATATTCATTGAGAGGAAGCGGACTAGCAACACTTAATGTGAAATAATGCAAAATTAGAACCTTTAGAAAATCTGTTGAGCCTTTAGGGTTCTTATACTAGCTGCTCCAAAACTGAATAAAGTAAGAGTTTCTATGCAGAATGTTCGTTACTGCTCCTGAAAGCAAGGAATACTATATGAAATATTGGGGTGTTTTTGTGTAAGTATTTCTACATGAACCAAGGGCTCAATTCAGTTGTTTAATGTGGTGTGTTGATTCCAGTCAGCAACGAAGCTCCCACTCAGTCTCTCACTAACTTCTGCCCCTGTGGAATGGGAATGAGAATCAGAAGAGGAAAAGCTGAAAATTTGTGGATTGAGATAAAGACGATTTTAGAGGTGAAGCAAAGCTGGAGGGCATCACATATTAGTGTTACTTAGGAAGACTAGTGTTTTATATTATCATGTGAAGAAGAAGGGACCAGAAATAATAAAGAAGAGTATGTTAATCAAACACACTAAATAACTACAAACCTAAGCAAAAAGACCAGACATATAGCTTCCTATTCTCATTTGCAAAATGTTAAATTATTCTCTTAAATGTTATTGCTGTTATTTTTTCCATTTTCTCAGATCTTTTCAAATTGCTTTACCATCCCAGATACTAAGTGTGATTTTTTTAGAAAGTGCTTCTTTTTAGAGGAACCAGGACTGCAAGCTACAGAAATGAAAATTTTAGATGTCCACATATAGAAAAAAACCCATAAAATAATAATCTCAATTTATTACTAACCTATATTTAAAAAATATGTTTCATCAGTCTGGATTTTATATTATGTTTTTGGTGCTGTCGTCCTATTCTTTATTCACATTTTCCTTTATTTTCCCCTTCACTTTCCCAGCACCTGTCATTACAAGTGATTTGACTGTCCATTTATTCATGTTTATTTTTTTCAGATTTTTTGTGCTGTTAAGTATATGTATATGTATCTATTTAGTTTTCTGTATCTCTTCTTATTTTCATGTATAATAAAGTTTTCTTACTTATTTTTCAATTTAAACTGTCTTTACCTATTTTTCCTTTTAGTCTCTTCCCCCTCCAATTTTTTTCTTTGCTTGTGTTTCTTCGTTTCTGTCTTTCATTCTTGTCTCCACATATGGTTTACATACACATTTATAGGGATAATTTCTTCTTTTTCTTCTGTCCCTGACGTTGTCCCTGTGTTTTTCCAATTTGTGTTATCTCAGATACATTTTCCTGTGATTGCTAGTTTCATTAATGAATAGGTTATGAGATTGTGTGTTGAAAGCATTCTCATTCCAATGACCCTTTTTCAGGCTTGTACATGCTGAATACTTAATTGATTCAGGTCTTGCTCCTGAATTCAAGCTCCAGTGAGATTCTTCCACTACAAAATAAGGAACAGAACTAGATGGAACAGCTAGCTGAGATCTGAAACATAAGGAGATAACATTTGCAGGCAGCTTATTTTAATAGGCATTTTGAAATATTTTTTTGTGATTTTGAAAGGAATGACATGCTCGTCAAAGTTGTACAGGTTAATGTCTTGATGTAGTAGAAGAAAAAGAGACACAGGATAGCCAAGTCTGTATTACTTTGTCAAAGCAACCTTTTCAAAAAGATGAAACATCTGAGCTCTGTGGACGTCTAGTTTCAGTTTTACTTTTAGAAGATATGATCAAGCATCTGCCAAAATACATTATTCACAGTGAAACATTTCACTGATTCTGTACCGGAGATACCTTGAGGCCTATATCTTCTGGCAGTATTACTGCACAGCAGAACTGCCAAGAGCGAAGGGTTATTTACAGTCATTGGGAACAACTCTTCCCTGACGACGGGCGGGCTTTGAAACTGAACTTATATATTGGAAAATTGAGAGAATTCCCTCCGTATGTTTTATCTCAAAGGGCAGCAGGGAGCTGCAGTGAATATTTTTCTTTCTCTCATTTTGATATATGGGTACCTCTGGTGATGACCTATTTCTTTTTTCCTTCTTTCTTAGAAAATAAAGAAAAAGGCCCTCTAAAAGTAACACTAAACCTGCTCCCAAAGTAAGTAAGTAAGTAAGTAAGTAAGTAAGTAAGTAAGTAAAATCACTCTGTTCTGCATCTTACCATTTCATCATTAACCATGAGTCTTCCTTCTTGCTTTTCAGTGTAGTGAAAAATTCAGTGAAATGGGCTGGACTTCAAACTGTTTCTAAACTTCTAAGTTGAATTTACATTTCAGTTATGACAGTTATCGAAAATTTAAGAAAAAGATAACATACACTTATTAAAAAAATTCCTCCTGTTGTCACCCATGTAAGGTTTCATCTTAGGCACCAAACTTACCAGGAATCTGTAGAAAATGCATGTTTAGAGATTAAAAAGAAGCAGCTACCCCAAATTTCTAACCACTTTGGGAATGTTTAGCTGTTGAATCCTGCCCAGGTTCTTCTTGGCGGGTCTGGCAGACCTAGAATGCTCTGGTCAGACTGCCCAGACCATTCTCCAAAAGTTTTTCTGAAATTTGTTTTATGGTATTTCGTTCCCACTTGCTATCATCATATTTTGGTTTTGTAAGAAACAGGGCCTCTGTGCTATTTCAATATCCGTCACAGGAGACAGAATACTTGATAATCGTTGTACTTAGAAGCATCAGTTAGTTAGTATGGAAATAAGATGCTCTGGACAAAAAAAAATTCTCCACTTAAAAATTACCCAGAATATGGGGTTTGATGGGGGAAATGAGAATTTTGAAGTAGTTTGAATAAGATAAGCAAGTTAATAAATGCCAATTTCTTCTCACTAATTAACAAAAAGAATCTGGATTTAGCCATAAATACTAAGATATATAGTGCTTATAATCCTGTTTTGCATATGCAACAAATTTGTAAAATTATAACTCGTACCTAAGATGTTATATGAAGTTTTCTTGTACCTAGTTTTAGCTAGTGTTCTTTGTTCCCTTTACAGAGATACAGAAACATCCAATGACTTTTCCCAGCCTAAAACAATAATGTAAGCTAAGAAAAACTATTTAAGTGGACCTTTTTTAAAAGTTTATGCATAGATTAGAGAGGAGTCTACACAGATTAGTTTATAGTAGCCCCTACATTTTAAATATTTGGATCTAAGAGGACTCTCAGTCGGGCTTATTAGAAAGGAATAGGTGACGATATCAAAAGAAGAAAATTTTAAAAAAGATTATTTTTTTCCTATGATATTGCTTTATAAATATAGCTGATGTGACATTAAATACTGATGATGGAGTGGCTATTTATAACATGCAAATAGAAAAATTTATAGCTTCTCTCCTGCTTTTTTTTTGTGTGTGTGCTAAAACTAGATATATTACAAATGAAAGAAACACTGATTCCTTTCTGACATATCATAAAATAGCTCTTGGTAGTAACCAGCATATCTGAATGATATCTTGCTGTTACTGCATGGATCCATCTAACAAGTCTGAGGTCATATTTTTTGTCTTATTTAAGCTATATAAAGGGAAGACAAAGTGATTCAGAGAGAGTGCCAAATTTCATCCAGAATTATGTGTATCTCTTATCAAAATTTAATTAAGTAGACTTTAAATATTCACCAAATGTAATCTAAATATCTCCATTCTAATGGGATAACAAAACATATTGCACAAGCCTCTTACACATAAAATGATAATTCAGAACAGTTTTGAAAATTATTAATACTATTTAATGGTTTCACATGTACAGGGCTGTTGTAGACACAATTTAAAATGTTCTCCCACAGTAGACACTATGGTAGATATTTTATAGATTTATATTAAGCCTCAATTAATATGACCTTTAGCAACAGAGGAAGTGTTTTGTTAATGATACTTTTTCTTAATCACAATGGAACAACATGATAAATAGAAGGCACTGATTGATCATTATTGGTTTGGATTGAATGGAAGGTTCATTGCAGTGTTGAACTTGCTTGAGAGGTTTATATATGATGACTATATTTGAGGATGAAGCCAATTTTTACACTGAAAAGATCTCATTTAGCTTTTATTTATCTGATTGTACGAGATATTGACAGTCTCAGACCTAATTATTTTTATCTAAAATAAAACAGAAGACAAAGAAAAGAAGCTTTTCTACAAAGCAAGCATAATTAACCTTCTGATGGAGCCAATTTGTTAATGTGTGAGGCTGGGTACAATGTCCAATTTATCCAATAAATAGCTTTAATATTACTGAGATATATATATGGTTTTTTTCCACACACTAATATACTTCTTAAACTTTAATAAAATCTTTGATGTAGCAATAGTTGTAATTAATTAAAAAAATCCAAACACCATGGCATAAGTTTTAGAATAAATAAAAATTCAGTGTTGATGATGGACTTGAGTGTATTTTCCCTAGTGATGAGATTCTTTGCATTTAAAACAGGTTTCCTCACATTATTTAGTATTTTCATACCTCGGCTTTTTTTAGGATGCAATTAGTATGAGTCTGCATTGGCAGATTGAATTTTATTGGATGCTGAGTTCATTTTATAGAAGCAACACTGTAGCTTTCAACATTTTATAAGTATCCTAGAATTTTATATTACAGCGTAAACTGTGCTCGGGAATATAATTTTCCTCACATGAAGGTTGCTAGGCAACAGCACTCACAATATTTTTGTTGACCACAAACAGAGCTCTGTGTGGTCTTGGGTAGAAGAAAACATTTTTGTGTTTAATAGAAGGTAAATACTAACTTTAATCTCCTTAGAAACATATATAACAATAAGACAATTGTGGCTGATATTTTATTAAAATTCCTTCACTTAAGCTATACTGCCTTTATAGCAATGTTATAAGACACTTACCAATTCAGGAAGGGCTTGGTATCAGGAAAATACATCTTAAATTTATGAGCAAAAATCCATTATATATTTGATTGCTTTGTACAATGTGACCTTTCTAAAATGCTTTGGTTATCCGGCATGTGGGAAGATAAAAAGCAGTTTTGAAATAGAATATGTGAATACTGTTAAAATGTGACTATTATAGAAAAACCTCTTGAAAAAATATATAGCTAAAACCACACAGACACACATAGCTTTTACAATTATCTCCACCTAGTCTTATAGAATCATAGAATGGTTTGAGTTGGAATAGACTTTAATAATCATCTGGTTCCAAACCCTTTGACATGGGCAGGGACACGTCCCAATGGAACAGGTTTCTCAAAGCCCCATCCAACCTGGCCTTGAACACTGCCAGACAGAGGGCTGCTGCAACTTCTCTTGGCAATCTGTTCCAGTGCTGCACCACCCACTTAGCAAAAAATTTCTTCCCAGTGTCTCATCTAAGTCTACCCTTTATCAATTTGAAAATGATACCCCGTGTCCTCTTGCTACCTGATAAAGAGTCCCTCTGCTTCATACCTGTAGGCCCCCGTTAAGTATTGAAATGCCACTATAAGGTGTCACTGGAGCCTTCTCTTCTCCAGCCTGAGCAACCTCAACTCTCTCAGCCTGTCCTCATTGGGGAGGTACTCCTTGAACTTGAAAGTTTTGTGCATCTCCAAGCCCAGAATAGATGCCAAATACCATACCGGCTCCACCAGTGATTTTTAATGTTTAAGAGTGAGATCTCTCCTTGGTGTGGGGCTAACCTTTACCTTCATCAACCTGTTGCCACTCTTTGCCGATGCTTTATTGCAATATGTTATGGGACATAATATTTAGAAGCAAGCTGACATCATAGCTATCTTATAAGGTACATAATTTACTATATAAGATATAGTAATTTTAGTATGTAAAATCATCTTGTGTAGTTTTCTTCTTAGTAATAAAATTAACTACCTATAAGAGCTGTTTTGTTTGTGGTTCTGTAGGTGTGGGTTTTTTAAGTATACCTTGAAAACTTTGCAGTTTAAGCTCTTTGAAGCACAAGTTTGATTCATGCTTTCTGGATATGTGGTTTTGGACTATCACACATGGGACTATTATGATACTTTTGTCAGATGATTTACAACTAGGTTAGTTAATGTACTGTTAATACTATGATATGTTAATAAACAGAATGACTAAAATATAATAAAATTTATTAATAATATAGAGAATTTAAATACGTAGAGTACTCCCTAGGTTGTAAGAAAATATTCTTTTAAGCAAAATAGAGGTTTTTTATGTCTAAGTACAGCATGAAAATATTTTTGACCAATTCTACAATAACTAAAATGCTTTTAACATGATCATTTTCTGGATATGAGAAATATAAGAAATTTGTCTGTACAAAGTTTAATATTTCCTTCTTCAATAGGGTATTTAAGTTTATGTTTAATTCTTCTTGTAACTAATAGACTCAAGTGACTGCATGATTTAAAATATGTTTACTTGTCCTCTAAATTTCATGGCCTAAGTGAAACAATGCAGAACACTGTATAGAGAACCTTATGAGAAGTGTAGAGTGAAATAAGTATATTCTGCTTTGTTGTCATTTTCAGAAAAACAGAATTATATTTTGTGTAAAGTTCATACTCAATACCTCGTGAGTGAAGAGTTATTTCAAATTATGTGGAAAAAAGATTACATTGAATGAAGTATAGGAATAAAGGAGGAAATTGAGACACTCATAGAATGAGGGGAATAAAAAATAGCAGAAGTATTCTTAGCAACGTAAAAGCATATTTTAATTACTGCTTGGTATGAAAATAAAATAACTGAAAATATGATTAAAAAGCAAACTTTTGCATCTGGTTAGATAAAAATAATTCTTAATGCTTTAGAACCACAGATGACTTGCAAGAGTAAATTTTATATTTCTGTATGAGTATTTCAAAGGCTGCATGAAATGAAGTTTCTCTTCTGATCCATATCAATTTGTAAAGGTAGGCAATTCAGCTCGCTTCATGAAATATATTTTTACGAAGCATGACAAAATCCAATTTACCACAAAAATCCATTTAAATTAAAATCAAAGTGTAATCTTCATACGGTTCACTACTTGTACCATAATGATGAAATGAGATCAGATACCTATGCTCTATATTTTTGTATCCTGATTATTTTCAACCCTATTCAGCAGAAATCATCCTTAGTGCAAAAGCTGCAGGAAGGTCACAGAACGTTTTTTTTTTTATTTATTCTGCCAAACTGTTCATGCAAGAAAATATACCGGGGGCCATTTGACAGGTTTGCCTGAGAACTGCTAGTGTTTCTGTACCTGATTAGTGATATGACTTATTTCTCTCAAACAGGGAATTAATTTTCTTTGTTCTCTTAAACATAAATTTAAAATCACTTTAGATAATGAAGTTCTTCACATTACTGGAAGAAGCTCTTTGGGATGATTTAATATTGTCTTGTCTTTGTTTATGAATATCTTTTTTATTAAGTCTTTGTGATAGTATTGACTGGTAGAAATAATTTCATTCCCTAGTATGACCTGATTTTTCAGTGGCATTGGGAACTTACAAGAGGAGGTTAAAATCTGTCTGAAAAGCAGCTCAGGCCCAAAAATGCATTTGGTCAGTTCCTGGTTACCTATTGGTTTGTGTTTCAATTTAACTTCACCTGACTGCTAATAAATTTTGTAGGTCTTGAAAAGAGAAGGCTGAAAGGGGATCTTATTAATGTATATAAATACCTGAGCAGTGAGGGTCAAGAGGAAGGTGCCAGTCTCTTCACAGTAATAGGACAAGGAATAATGGAGTATAAGCTAGAACATAGGAAATTCTGCCTCAACACGAGGAGAAACTTCTTTACTGTGAGGGTGACAGAGCACTGGAACAGGCTGCCTAGAGAGGTTGTGGAGTCTCCTTCTCTGGAGACTTTCAAAACCCACCTGGATGTGTTTCTGTGTGGCTGGACCTAGGGGATCCTACTCTGGCAGGGAGGTTGAAATAGATGATCTCTAGAGGTTCCTTCCAATCCCTAACATTCTATGATTCCATGATTCTGTGATCTTGTGCAAAGATTTTTACTTGCGGCAAAGTTTTAACCAAACTTCAGTCCTGGTTCACAAAAATATTTAAATATGTGCTTAGTATTATAATCCATGATCAAGGAAAAAAGTCATGTGTTTTGTTGTACACATATGCTTTTTGTAAGAAAATTAAACAGTTATATGAAATGATAATCATTTGCCTATTCAAAATGAAGTACAAAAAACAATTTACTTTCACTTACATAGAAATACAGAATCATAGAATCATAGAATTGTCAAGGCTGGAAGGGACCTTAAAGATCATCTAGTTCCA
>NW_009692876.1:0-28023 GCF_000703405.1 Apaloderma vittatum | reverse complement strand
TTTAAGAATGATAAGGAACTGCTGGAGAGAGCCCAGCCTAGAGCAACCAAGATGCTGAAGGGAGTGGAGCATCTCCCTCATGAGGAAAGGCTGAGGGAGCTGGGTCTCTTTAGTTTGGAGAAGAGGAGACTGAGGGGTGACCTAATTAATGTTTATAAATATGTAAGGGGTGAGTGTCACGAGGATGGTGCAAGGCTCTTCTTGGTGACAACCGATGGTAGGACGAGGGGTAATGGGTTTAAACTGGAACACAAGAGGTTCCACCTAAATTTGAGAAGAAACTTCTTCTCAATAAGGGTAACAGAACACAGGAACAGGCTGCCCAGGGAGGTGGTGGAGTCTCCTTCTCTGGAGATATTCCAAACCCGCCTGGATGCCTTCCTGTGTAACATTGTCTGGGTGTTCCTGCTCCGGCAGGGGGATTGGACTAGATGATCTTTTGAGGTCCCTTCCAGTCCCTGACATTCTGTGATTCTGTGATTCTCTGTGTGGAGAGAAGCACCTCAGTGAATTTGTTCACAGGAACATGAAGTACTGCAGAGCTTTTCCGGCTTTGAAATGCAGGAACCAATTCATTAACAGATCCATGGATGGTGGAAAACTTTGTGAGGTGGGACTGTGTTTGGACATACATGCAAGTTATTTGCCATGTAATAAGAATAGCTCCATGTGACTATTGTCTTGTACCAATGTTACACACAGCAGTTGTTCTAAGAAGATACTGTTTGCAAGGGTCTTCTTTTAGTGTTATGATTTATATTCTCCATTTATCATTTACAGTAAAAATGCAGAATTGTCTCAGTGTCCTTATACCATTTCAATTATGTACAGTGGCTTCCACAAGCCAGTATGAAACAGTTCGAATAATCTTTACCAGGGAAGCGGTCACCTTTCCAGTCTATGGATTTGGATTTAGGGAAATGGGAAGGACATAGTGGAAAAATAATTTTAAAAAGGATTAATTTTCTTTCAATTTAATGCAAATACATTGATAGGAAAATCTGGTGTGCAAAACATCACCCTGTTAAACTACACAATAAACTGAAAGAGAATATTATGCCTAAATTCACTTTTGAAAATTTACTCAAGTGATGAGCATAATGGAGTCTCTCAATGGCTAAGAGTGATTTTTGCTTATGGGTGTTTTGTGTATTTCTGTGATACTGTTTTCATTTATTCATGAATTGTCTATGTTTTGTGGGCATATTGCTAAAGTGGAACCAAATAAAATTCTTACTCAGCACTTATTCCAGTCTTTGGAAATAATCTGCCTATATTTTACAAAGTTGGGTACTTTTAAATTAATTTTGGTCGAGTAGATAAATCATTTTATAAATGCATTCTGTGTAATTTTCCTTTCTTGCCATGGAGTGACTGAGTATCTGGTAATACCACTAAACTGTCCTGTGCTTCATAGCAGAAAATTATTTGTTCAACAACATTATACTTCTTACTACTTTAACTATTCAACTGCGAAGTGACTCACAAGATTCCTTCCATTTAGCAGTCCTGTCTGATATGGAAATCTCAGCGGACAGACAAAGGGTACAAGGTTAATCCACTTTCATCTATGATGGGAGTTCTCCCTTTATCCTCAGTGCTGCCATTAAAAAGGAAAAGCACATATTCATCAGCTGTATTTAGATATTAGCACTTTAATATATGCACCAAATTACTTGCAACTGAAATAACTTGCTTTAAATGCTGTGAAAGTAGCTTGACAAAAGCCCCCTTTGATTAATGACATACATTTGTTTTCTACAACTACATTGAAAAAAATAAGTAAAGTTATCTCCAATATTGAGTAAATCCCCATGGTACTATCTTTTTATTGGCAGGAGAGGGTTGTTAGGATGTTTTTTCTGGCTATTAGCAGTTATGCTAGGAACAGAACTTCAATAAATAGCTTTCATATCATAAAATAGTTCAACCTATATGGAAAGCTTCCTTTATTTTGGTTGTGCTTTATTTTCTTTAAAAAATAGCCCTAAACAAGGATGTATTTTGCTTTTATTTTGGTCTTTTAATTTAAAGAAAAAACAAGCATAGTCTTTTGATCAAGTACTTTTCTTCTTGTTCTCACTGTGTGAACATATAAACAGCATTGATACCATGATTTTTATTTTTAATAATATACCTATGTTTAGGGTTTTTTGTAAATTTGGGGAGAGTTGGTTGTCAATTTTGTGAGTTTCTTTGTAAGGCAACCTATTGTTTAACCAGAAATTCTTGTTAGGGTGCCGACAATATCCAGAAATAATAGCCTTAGAAGTATGTGAAAATTATTTATAAAGAAATATCAGACTATCATTCTTTCGCTTTTCCCTAAACATTCAATACAGGCAAACTGATGGGTATAACTTATTTAAATTTCCCTTCAAAACTCTTTCAGAAAACCAAAACGACAATGTTAAAAATAAGTAATAAATAGAGAGTAAATAACGTGGGATGATGAAGAGTATTGATGAAATACATAGTTCATTAAGAAATTTAAAAAAACTCTTTCACCAGAAATGCTGTAACCCTTTACCCACTTTGCTTCTTCCTCAGCTCACGATATACTCTGCAGGTAACCTTTAACCTCTAGAAAAGCTACAGCTGAGCTCAATAAGTGAAACATTTTGCTGATTCAACAAGCTTCACGAGGCTGGTGACCAAGCAAAGGCCAAGGGAGCTTTGGTTTCTTATTATTTTCCTGTTTTCTTCAAGGTTCTTCTCCTCTGTTCTGACTCTTTTCCTCCTGGAATGCTATATCTTTCCTCTTCTGTTTTACCTAATTTTGAATATCCCAATCTCTAAAGATTGCTTGTGATATTTATCACAAGCTGATATTTACCACAAACTTTATTATAAGATCCAGGCAGGCATCTTGCAGCTGTAATTCCTTTTAAAAGAGAAGAACATTCTTGACTGGAAGAGCAAAGCTTCTTTCAGGGCAAGTCCTGACTAAAACGGTCCCATAAAAGGTAATCTCATAAACCTTTCCTCATTCTTTGTTAAGTAATGTGTATATGAAAAATATCTTTGATAGAGATACGAGGTAAATTAGGTATTAACATTTAAGAGAAAGATCTTTGAATCACTTTAAGTAGTTCTTTCAAACAGTGGGCTTGGTCTGTAGGAACAGTAAAAAGAAAATAAAAATAGAATATTAAAAACTATTTAGAAAAGACCAGATAAACAAAACAGGGAAACATTATTAAGACGGTCTTTAAAAATTTTGCTAATACAGAGACAGGATATAGTAGAACAAAAAAGCATGGAAAACAGCACAAATGATTAGAGGTATGAGGTTGCCTTTTTATGCTGAGAAGAAGACATGAGAGGAGAAGAATACATGAGAGGAGATATCAAATTTTTTAAAATTATGAGTACCAAAAAAAATACGTTCGATTATTACTCTTGGGCCTTTTTGATGATGCCCCATTAGAAGGTAGCTAATACTAACTCAGTACAGCAGCTGTTAAAGTCCTCACCTCTTTTCAACATGTGATTTTTAGGTGGGTAGCTTCTAAAAGGGAATGTGATAAAATTAAGCATTACCCATCTGGGTATATTTGTTCCTTTGTCAGAAATGGATTGGATTTTCATCTTCATTTCCAACTCTGATAGAAAAATCTACATTTAGAGGTATAAATTTGTCTCATACTTCCTGAATTTGAAGGCACATAAACAGCACTCTTACAGAAATGTTAAATAGTTATGCTTTGCTTAATTCACAAACAGTGGTATTCTCATTCCTGATTTCTCTGGTTAATAGGTTGGAGAGGTAGCTTACCTTGATAAAGAGACCTAACATGGTGATTTTGCTCATTTTGATGTTTCTCTAGGGGAGTGAGAGCTAAACTGAGTCTGGGTCTTGATCTACCACTTGCTTTGAGGGAATTCTGGCTAAATGATGGGTAAATATGTGTGAAAGATCAGACACGCTTGGCTAGCTTCTCTCCTTAGATTCTTTTAAATGTGAAATTTTTACTCCATTGTAAGAAAAAAAAAAGTGTGAGCAGTACTTGAAAACTTTAGTTTGACCCAAGAAGAAGGAGTTGCTGTTAAAGAAAAAAAACCCAAACAAACACAAACCAAAATAAAATTTAAAAAAAAGAACCACAAACCACCAAAATCCTGCTTCCTAGATAAATGATAGACCATTAACAGCTTGCTAACTGAAAAGTAGAGTTCAGTTTGTGAATTCGAAGGGCTGTCTGCCCCAGTGGGTTAGCTTTGCTCTAGGCTTTGGTTGAAATGGAATTAGAATGGTTAGAATAATTCATGCAAACTTTAGCTTCAGAGGTTTGAGGGGGTTTTTTGGCTACGACAGGAAAAATATCTACAGCTGGCATGTGGTTCATCTGCATAAATGCAGTATACTCAGAGGCGTGATTGCTGCAAAAGAAGGCATTAGAAGGGCTGAGCCAGATTGGAGAGGATCACGTTCGAGTCAGGTGTATCCTTCCGTAGGAAGGGAATTTGCCAATTAATCGTGCCCGTTGCATGGAGTAACTTCTTGTTTTCCAGTGGATTAGAGATCTCAAAATAATACTTACATTCTTCTGTCTGCAGCTCCTTTGTTTCCCTGGTGGAGTTCTGGATTGTGGCAGTTTGATATGTCATGGGTTTTCTTGTATTTGATGGCGTTGTACTTCCAGTAAAATGAGATGTTCTGATAAAAGTCACAACTGAAACTTAATTAGAAAAATTAACCAGAAGTGTTTCTGAAAAGATAAACAAAAATATCTCCTTTTTTTTTTTGTATGTGATTAACTTTGAGATGGCTGTGTTTGCTTTGCCTTCAGTACCAACAGAGGTTTTATATTTCGTTTTTAAGGACCTCTACATATGTACATCTATAGAACTATGGCAAGCACCTAAGAATTATTTGATTTATAAATATACCATTGTATAGACTTTATGCATTATAGAATCAAGCTAAAACCCTTATTCTTGACAGTGCTGAACGGATGGTGGACTTTATATGTTGAAAAATACCCAACCCTGATGATTGGCTTATACATCGGTGACGCTGAGAAACGGCAGTCACACGTGCCTTGACAGATAGGTACCACCTAGATTCAATCAGCATGAGGTTTGTAGATTCATGTGCCTTCTTGTGTTTGTCGTTGTGTTTTCTGAGCTAAGAAAGAAATTTTGTATCAGTGCAAGTAGTGTAGTAAATAAACGTAGGCTTTTTTTTATGGTTGGGAAGAAGGGAGTTGTATACAGCATCTAATCGTTACCGGTGGAATTCTTGGCTAGAAGGATTCAGTAATTGACAAAAAAATGAAAAAAAATGATTTTTTTTCCCACAAAATAATTTTAGGTAATTACAGGTCTTATTAAAAAAAAAAAAGTATTTCGGGCATGATCAGGTCAAGATAATCAAATTTCATCCTTCTGGGTATGGGCAGACCAGTGCAAGAGCTGAAAAATGTAAGGACCTCTTTCTCCTCTCATGATAGATCTCTTGGAAGATATAGTGTTGGTGTTTCATTTTATTTTGACTTAATCACGGGCAGCAAGGAGGTGGAGGGGTGGATATTTCCCTCTTCCAGCATTAGGTATTGGCATAGGATTATGGGAGAATGATTCCAAGTACTGAATTACTTGTCAAGATATTGTGGAATAATTTATGTTCACACACTAAATAGAAAAGGAGCAAGGTATAGCTAAAATAACAAGAAGATTGGTTAGACAAAAAACTTCACACTCTTTATTTTCATTTCACCTTCCTGAAGAAAGAATTTTGCAGCTTGATGAAGGTTTTTATGCAAATTAAAACACAGTGTGCATTCATCGCTATTTGTGAAAGCATCACTTTCAAATTTGAGTCATCAGGGGTTTTTATTTTTAATTTTTGTATCAGTGTTGACAAAATAAATATAGAGCTTTACAGAATTTGAAAGCTTCTACATTTTAAGGTATAAAAAGAAAAAAGAATCGTTGTTTGCTTAATTATATTTAGTTCATTTTTCCCTATAAATTTAGACTTTAACTTTTTTTTTTCATTTTGTAATTGGTGTCCTTCAAATCTTCTTCAAATATTCAATTTTTCAAACATGGCCCACGCTTGTGTAAATTCTCCTCACTGAAATTTCAAAAGCCTCTCTCATATGTGGTATTTCAAAAGTCATAACTGTCTTGCATCCTGATATTCATCCCAATTTTTAGCCTGACCTAGTTGTTCTTCAAGGGGTTATAGTTTTAGCCATTATTCTTAGCTTGTTATTTCCATTGATATCTGATCCAAGGTATTCATTATAATGGCAATCAAATCCAAATTTCTATGTCTTTAATAATGACATGCAGCAGAAATAAAACATAAAAGTGTGATGACGGAAATTTAGTTGTGTTTAAAACATTTTAACTACTTAAGAGTCGTATTTTCTTACAAATATAATCACTTCCCTTGTTTACAGGAAAAATTAGTTTCTATGTCTTTTGCAGTAATTGTAAGGAGATGTCTCCTCCTTAGATTATCATATTCTACCGGTAGTTAGTAGGTGGAACAGTGTCAGTGAGAAAGGATTCACCGGTCTCTCAATTCATCTTTGCATTAATTTGAACAGAAAACTATGTTGGAGGAAGTAGCTGCCTTAAAAAAAAAAAAAATACCAACTCCAATCCCAGCCTATGTTTTCTTCCTCTGAGCACAAAGGTGTTATATGTTACTCCCCCACTTCTTGCAGCTTCAGGGATGTGAAGAAATGTATTTTCATATAGGGAACGCAGGATCCCAATTATGTCAGTCAGCTGAGGTAATACAAAGTCTTGACTTAGCTGCAAATAACAGATAATAACACTAAAATCAGTTTATCTCATTACATCGTGAAAATATGATGTGTTCTTATGCTTATAATGACATTTCTTCCTACACAGTATTCCCTGAGATCTTCCAGTGGCATCCTCCTTTGACAAGATAAAACCAGAGCTTTAAAGTTTTTAAAGATACTGTATTCTACAGTTTCTTTAGACTTTTCCCATAATATTGTAAAACCTTTCTACTGGAAAAAACCACAACTCCAGTTTCTGTAGGTCTTACTGCTCTAATTAGATGGCAGTGCTTCAAGACTTCTGATCTTATTGCAATTAAAGTGCTGGGCTTAAATTCAGGAGATTTGAGTTCCTTTTTATCTTTGCAAAGTGCTCTTTCTAGCCCTGTCCTCAGATCATGCCTTATTTTTTTCATTTATATGTTAGAGAACGATTACTATTCCTGATTTTCAGAGGATCCAAACTTCCACATACTCATGCTGTTCAGACCACGGTGGTTAGAGCCACGGGAGATCATATCTGTTAAAAAGAAACTATTAAAAGTTTGTATTTTGTATGTTGTAGAGAAGATTAAAGAGCCTGAGGGGGAAAGCCTGAACTGAAATCAGTATTGCTCACTGTTTGTAGTCCAGACTCTTAAATTTTCCTGGCATGTCTTTGCAATTAAATGTCTATTATGTGGTTTTATCTCTCCATCTAACAATATATATAGGACCACAAATATGTGCCTCCTAATATGCACGGTGATTGATTGCTTTGGTTCTGTTTGATATAAGACACTCTTACAATTCAAACATCAGTGCAGCTACACTGAATTTCTTCATGGAGGGTGAAGATGATGAAGATTTTTATGTTTTTCTTCCTTTATTATTACAGAATCATAGAATGGCTTAGTTTGGAAGGGATATTATGGATATATATGATACAGTACAAAGTTAACCAGATGGTGCTATGTAAATATGCAGCTTCTAAGTATTTCTGTCTTTTAACAAGAGTTGAACAGTTTTCTTTAAAGCCACGGTGGTAATTACTGGCTCTAGCACGATTGCTGAGGGTCTCAGTGTTTTTTAGGAAAGTTGGTAGCCACAGCCAGTAGAAAGCTAAAGGCCAGTTTGAAAATCTTATTTTGAAAATACACTTCACAGTTCATTTTACAGCCATGGACAGACATGCTTCCTGCCTCTACAATTCAAAAATTTCTCAGCTGAGGAAATGGCAATTTTTCTCTTAATGGCAGATGAAACCTCTTTTTCTTATTTTTTCAAAAATCGTTGCTCTTATCGGTGCAAAAATCTCTGCAGATGAAAATTTAGAGCACCTTTTATTCCATACAGGTCTGCATGGAATTGCATTACATGTATAATACATAAACTACAACCACTGTAACTCCCTTTATTTAAGTACTTTTCTTTTTCCTTCTCACTTTCTCTCCTTATTGTTCTTTGCTCTGCTTTCTTTTCCTTTTCACTTTCTTTGCTGTTTGACAGAATATGCTTACAGTTCATAATGCTGTCTGTACACATCATTTTAACAAATGGGTCAAATATTACCAGAAGTCTGTATACCAGTCAAGGACTTACTGTAAGGCAAATGCTACAGATATTCCGAAACATAATTTTTAAAGGAAAAGGTATCTATTTTCAATTCCAAATATTGCAGGCGAGCTCTTTGCTGTATCTATATCTTTCTGAAAGATTTATCACACCCAGCAAAACTCAGTTCTGCTTAAATTTCGCAGAATTGCACTAGCACTGAGCTTCACAAGCATATCTGTATTTCTGAGGCAGTCACTGAATGCTCAAAGCGAGCAGAAAGAACCAGAATCTTGGTGTCAGTGATTTAGTAGATTTTCCTGTAAGAGAGGGGAAGAAAGCGGGGACTTTACTTGCTTGTGCTCAAAGAAAATAAATAACTTTTTGTTAAAAAAAAAAAAAAAGAGAAAAGAAAATGGCTGGAAATAAAAGGAGGAGGGAGAAAGGAGAAGTAAGCAGCTTTTTCAAGAGTGAAGCTGGAACTATTCTTCAGTACCCTCTCTTGCCCTGTCCAGCTTTGGTTCAGCACTGTAGGAGCTCTACTTTCCAGCTGAGCTTTGCTACAGTGGGCACTGCTCTTATTCTCTGCTGTGGCTGAAAAGGAGCGTGTTTTATTTATTTATTTATTTATTTATTTATTTAGATTAAAAGGCGGTAGAATTAAAGATGAGCCAGAACAAACCTCAAAGCTTTGGCTCCTGTTATTAAGTGGAAGGCAACAGTGCCCAGCTCTCTATCTAGCCCCTGCATTGAGGTCAAATGAACCTCTGCATCTAAGTCCTTCTGAATCTCCCTCTTGGGAGGTTAGACCCATCTCTAAGAAAATCAGCTTGTTTTTTTTTAATATACCCATAAGAAAAAGAATACAATCCCTCGTGGTACAGAACAGGCTGCTATGACTACTAAAGAAATCCCGTTTCATGTGCTGTAGAGATCCTGAAATAGGATTTTCTTGATAGGGTGGTTCCACTGCATGGAATTTCTGATGCGCCACAGTATTAACAAGAGACTTAGTGGTTTCCTTGAAACAGATAGTAAATCCTGCACGGCTTCCATCATTCATTCTTCTACCAAAAAATCCCCACATAAGATCACTTTCCTCTTGCTGAATACCTTAAGGAAAGAAGACAGTCCTGTCATCATCGTGCGCTGCAGAGTTTATGAATGAAGGAACCAATTCCTGCCACCACGGCACCTTAAAAAACTTATTAAATTACAGCAATAGTTTTCTGTTAGCCATGCTGCTGATCCCGTTTGGGTTTAAAGTTATGACTCGTTATGTTTAGCATCCGCTTTATGCACACTGTTTTCTCATTATGAATAAATCAATAAATCAATTTGGGGCAGTGAGCTTTGCATAGGCTTGCGGCAGAGAAATTCAAGATCATGTTAGTTAACCCATGATGTATCGAGTAACTGTTTTCCTACTGCTGGCCTATCTGGAGAAGAGAGAACATGGGCACGTTCAATAGATTTTGGCTGTTTTAGGGATAAAATAGCTTTGCTTCTGCACAGCGAAGTGGAATTTCCTGGATAAAGTGGGAGTTCATGACTGGAGGGTGATTACTGCCATAACCCAATGTGGATTCACAGGTAATCATAGCATCACAGAATCATGGAGTCATTTAGGTTGGAAAAGGCCTTTAAGATCAAATCCAACTGTTAACCCAGCACTGCCAGGTCCACCGCTAAATCCTGAGCACCTCATCTACATGTTTAAAATACCTCCAGGGATGGTCACTTCACCACTTCCTCAGGCAGCCTAGTCCAATGCTCAACAATCCTTGTGTAAATTTTTTTTCCTAATATAATAATGCAAACAGTAGAATTATGTGTAGTATTTCTCACAAAAAAAAAAAAAAAAGAGAAGAGAATATATGTGGTGTTTGAGAATACACAAAGAAAAATATTTGGCAAGGCTGGAATATGACCCCAAGTATATTGAGCATCTTCAGAATTTCATTGCAGGTTCTAAATAAAGGAAAAGGTACAACCTGAAATGCTGGACAACAGGCTGTATGGATTAGTTTCTTGTGTACTAGCATGCCAACTTCCAAGAAATATATTTCTTTGTTTTGCAAATAGGAACAAGGGAAAAAGTAGGCAGGAATGTGAGGAAAATATTCAAACAATATAAAAGCCCATTTAAATGAATAAGTAAAAAATCATAAACATTGCAGAAAGTAGGGCAAGTACATGGAGAGTATCACATTTGTCAGAAAGGCTCACTGAACTCTTGAGATGCTATAGGAAATCATCTGTCTGTTATTATTTTAATATAAGTAAAAACACAGCATACCTAGCTGCCCAAACAAGCAAGAGATCTTTTACATAATTTTTGATACCGTCTGAGTTGCTTCCAGGTTTATTCTGGCTTCTGCAGATGCCTGTGTGATGGTAGAGAGCTAGAGCAATATTATTAAGAATTCTTGTACATGCCAGGTTTCTGGGATAGAAATTTCTCCCAAAATTACAATTTGTGTGTTGTTTCTCCTTCCTTACCTCCCACCCCACCCTACAGAGGACATTGAGTTTTTTTCCGTGAAGCCTGTTTATGATATCAAAGAGACACACTTACAGTTTGAGGGACATTTTTAATATTCACGAAACGAGAATTCTGTTTGAAACCCACCTCTGAGAATACCAAAAGTGGTTCGTGAAAAATCCCAAAGACCAAAGCAACTCCTGACTTCTGGTAGTTCTTGTGGTTGTGTCTTGAATGATGAACAGACCTACACGTGCCTCGGAGACTTCCACTCTGCCTGAGCTTTAGGTTGTAGATTTAACAGGAGATAGAAAGGAAGAGGAGAGTGAAGGAGGGAAGAGCACTTATGGGGAGAAGGGAGACTGTGGATGAGGTTCTGGGTGTTAATTTTGTCTCTAGAATGAACTAATACCTCTAATAACCTGTAAAAGCGTAGCCTCATGCTAACTTTTTCCACGTAGTTCTTCACATAAAATATAATGCATTGTGATGGTCTTAATGGAATGGGCAAGAAAGTGAGATGTCTAATTTCTTTCTGTTCCTCCTATTTCTGTCTTTTCATGCATAAACCAGAAAAATAAGTCTTTTGATATTGGAATTCGATCGTCTAGAGACATTCTTCCTACAATTTAATAGCCACTTCTCAATACCTAATCTAATAAATTGCATGCTTTTGTCTAAAAAAAACCCAAACCCAAACAAAAAAACAAACCACCCAACCCAAAACCTTGAATCCCAAAACATTTTACGTGTGAATAATACTATTTCATTTGGAAATAGTTTCTCTTTATACTATTACTATTACAAGGATTACACTTTTAAAATTATTATTATTTCAAACAAAAGAAAAAGTAAAGAATTGAAAGCAAAGGAAACTTTACCCATGACTTACGGTTCTGCTAGACTTCTAGGTCTTTTACCAATGACAGTCTGCTACTCTAAAATAAAATGTTAATGTTTCGCATATTCATTGGATGCCAGCTTTTCCACAAAATATGACCAGTTTCTCTAGGAAAACAGCTTCTCTTCAGATTTCGTTTATTGTCGTAAATATTTTAGGTAAGACTGTAACCCTTCGTGTGTAAATATCCCTTCATTCTGATGTTTATTTAGCTTTGAGTCCATACTGTTAACTTTCAGTCAGGACTGAATTTTGTCCATGTAATCAAAAATTGAAGAGAACTGGATATTTGGCTGTTCCACTCTTTCTACTCATCCACTGTAAGAATTTGAGTCCAGTCCCTCAGGGCTTCTTTGAAGAGTGGATAAAATAAATCTCTTCACACATTTTTGGCAGAATCTGTGCTTTTCTTAATTGCTAGTTAAGGTACAGTGTCCTCAGGGCTGTGAAAAACTGCTCAGTTTCAGGTCTTGGATTAAGAGGTTCATTCGTGTATTTCTTCTATTAATCAAGAACAAAATCTCTCACAGGCAAACCTCAAAAGATATGAAATTTGTTTTTAAAACAAGATGTACACTGTTGTCTTCTATGCTTGGAAGGTGCTCCTGAAATCTAAGCTTTAGCAATCCAATTCGAGTAAAATAAATAATGAGCCAGAGGAGAAGTAAAACAAATTTTATATTAGATCTTCCTTTGGGAATGGGTGACTGAGGTGTGGCCTCAAATTTAGCTGCTATGAGATGCTGTTGCTCCAGCAAAGCTTGGATGACTGTGTCCAAGTGTTTCTGCTGAGATTTGTCTCTAATACATGTTCGATAGAAATAGGCCAATGCTCAAATATATTTACCGCAAGTACTAGTGTAAATTTTAAACAGTGTTGAATGAAATCGTTCTTGATTTCCAGCTCTTTGCTTTCCATCATGACTCAGATAGTTTTAATTTCTTAAAGAAATCGGAGCAAAAATCAATTATAAACTGGAAATAATTTTAATGTCCTTTTGGGAGAAAATAAAAATACACCCCCCCCCAACCCAAAGCTGCTGGTTTGAATTGAATGGTGTGTGTTTGTGCACTTGAAATGTCACTTATATAGTATTTCTTCTAAAAATGAAAGAACACCCTACCTCCATGGGTGTGAAAAAATATGTTCTCTGTACATCTGTGCAAATTGATTTGTTTCTTTTTACCTCTCCTTATTTTCCATTCAGCCTAAAGGGATAAGATCCCCTTCCGGATTTCATCTGGAGTTGATCATGATATTGGCCTTCCAAAACTGTAGTAAACTTTTTTAACATTTTGATTGAGGTTCAAATGTTTTCAAAAGACAAGAAATTTTGCATGAGTAAATTTCAGAAAACGTTTGTAAACTTTGACATTAAAAAAACCCCAGCAACTCAGAATAAAGACTTGTGGAATAGTTCAGGGTGCTAGCAAAAAATGCACAAAGAAAAGAATGCTTCCAAATTCTTTGCACAAAAGTTCTATAGATTTTCTACCAAGATTATATCTAGTTTTAATTTGCGTGAGTCACAGTAAGAGGTGGAAATCTGATGTAATTTCTTGCTGTTATTTTTTAAACTATTATTTATCTTCCTGTTTGTTGGGGTTTTTTTTCACTCTCTTCTGCCTGTAAATATGTGACAGCCATGTTTTTATTGATTGTGGCTATAAAAAGAAAGAAATTATGCATCTCTCTGAGCAACCGTAAGTAGCATGAGACAAATGATATGTTAATAATAATAGTTGTCCTGGAGTTTGGGAGTTTTTTTGACCGATATTTCTGATATGGGTCATGTTAACATCACTGACCTGTTCTTCATTTCTGTGGTGATGTTCATAAAATATTAATCAGCAGCTCTGGGTACTAATGAATAATAATCGCCTTTCCCTTAGGACATGCTCACCCATTCATTCACGCTGTCCCTACACCGGCATTTATTGTTGTTTGTTTAGAAAAGAAAGGTGTTTGTTTAGAAAAGAAAGGTGCTGTAGGAATCAATATCTCGGATGGTTAAGACAGCCAAATTCAAATCAAAACGGCACTTTTCACAACGATGGCAATTAAATTTTGAAATAACTACAAAGGGAAATAGTGAATTCAGCGACTTTTCAAGTCTTCTCAAGCTTCAATGTTGGGGCAATTATATGAAAACATCTTGGTTCGTATAATAGAAGAATCCCAGCAGGAGGTTCAGGAATTTCTTCTAGCTTTTTTTTTGGCAGAGGATCTTTCTTCTGTTATATCACATGGGCTTTGCATTGCCCTATTTCATAGTCTAAATGGAATTGTCGGTGAAATTCTGACAACACTTTAGCATTGCTGAAGCTGAAGTCATCATATTTCTAGTGTAACATTTGTTGAGGTTTTCCTACATTGCTACTTAAAGTCCTGGTGCTGTTCCAAATTCACTTTTGTTCCCTACATCACGAGCTCAGGAAGGAATTAGAAATTCTCAAAGAAACTAACTTTCTACAAACTTGCTGACTTTGAAGTCCCTAAAATTTGAATAAATAGCATGACCAGAATTTAATTTCCTTCCGGAATTGTTATGTATATATTAATTCTTTCTAAATAAATCAACCCCAAAGTTTGGAAGAGCCAAAAATACCTGAAGCCATGTGGTGGTTTAATTCCAGCTGGTAGCTAAGCACCAGGAGGCCACTCACCCCTTCTCTCCCACCTTCTTGTGAAAATTTACTCTATCCCAGCCAATCCTAGGCCAAGCACCAATAGGCCTGGGAATTTCAGTATCCGTTGACCCCCAAGGATCTGGGCAATTTGGCTGAAGCTGAATGAAAATAAATCCATTACAATTTTATGCATATAACTATAGTTAATGTTTTTATTAAGTAAATGTAAATTCTAGTAATCTTAGCTAAATTGAGAGGAAAAATTCCCAGAACCTTTTTTCTTGTTTTTTCTGTTTTTAAAGCAATTTAAGAGCATAATCTAAATTCAGGATATCCAGTATCCATTTCTTTCTCTTTCCAAGATCACTATTAAATATCCCTCTTTCTGAATTTGCTAAGCTCTAGTCAGCAGAGCGGAGGAGGTTCCAACCCCCCCACCATGGGCAGGGACATCCCCCACTAAACCAGGTTGCCCAGAGCCCCATCCAGCCTGGCCTTAAAAACTTCCAGGGATGGGGCTACCACCACCTCTCTGGGCAAAGTGCAGAGCCCAGAGTTGTAACAATTCACCTGTTTGGGTGACAGCAAATCTGTGATGACTGACGTGGCCACAGCTTCACGAGGGATGTCATCGGGGTGGGCGGTGGCCACACAAACACCCCAGTGGGGACACACGAGGCAACAGAATTGGAAACTTCACAGGGCAGAAGAAACAATCCAGGCAGGTGCCTTCGGACTGCTGACTTCTTAAGGAAAGCTCTTACCCAAGAAGCAAAAGGTCCGTCAATGCTGGTCCTACTCTGAATCGCTCTCTGTGAAGTTGGAACAGTAATCATGGAATCATATGATCTTTTGGGTTGGGAAAGACCTTGAAGATCATCGAGTCCAACTGTTACTCCGGCCAGGTCCACCACTAAGCCATGTCCCCAGGCACCACAATGTTTTGCTCTGGCCTCAGCTCAGCCTAAGGAATTTCTCCTTTAATTCAAAGCAGTAAAGCTTAGAAGAACAAGAACAAGAACAAGAACAAGAACAAGGAATAAGAACAAGGAATAAGAGTAAGAGTAAGAATAAAGCTTTGAATAAGAGATTATTTCTGCAGTTTGACTGCAGTTGACATTGTAACAAGCAAGAGAACAAGATAGATGTAAAACCAAAACACAACAAACAAAACCAGCATGTTTTTACCCAGCTGACTACTTGAACAAAGCATTGTGTTCTGTTTCCTCAGTTGTTGGAGAGTAAGGGTGCAGAGAGCGCAAGGGATGCTGAAGTGAAGTCATAAAAATAGCTCACCACTTAAAGATACCAGTATTATTTGTATATTTGTATAGTTGAACAAATACTCTGGACTTTGCTATGCTCAGTCTTGTTTATGGGCAAAGAGCAAGTACACTTCATCCATAATTAAAGCCAAGAATTTATTAGTAGTATCACTGACATCTTAAAAGTCTAACAATTGATAATCCAGATTATTGTAACGAAAGATTCCTAAAGCTACTAGTCATAGGGCTGCTGATGTCTTTTTGGCCAAAGTTTTAAAATTATTCTTTTGCCTTTTCCTTATAAACAAGATAATTTGTGTAACTCCAGTCTTGGCAGCCTTCATGCTACTGCAGTATGGCTCCTTAGTCCTGACCTCCAACATAGTTCAGGTTTTCATACTGATCAGTGAAAAACAATTGACCTCTTCAGAAATAAAATGTTAAATGTTGTAAACGTTATTGCAAGTAAATAAATGACAGATCTGGGGAGGTCATAAATCAATTAGAAAATGTGTGGAAATGGTCATTTATTTATTCCGACTAAAGCTTTTTCCTCTCTCATTCTATTTGAAGTCAGGCAACCTTTTTGAAACAAGTAAAAGTTATCCACGCCTGAGCAGCAAGATATAATCTAGATGAATCAATGAGTGTACGTAGATAAATCCTTCTCCTGTGGGCATGGATCATAGTTCTGAGAAGAAGCAATTCCTATTTACTACCAAACCAATCTGTCAGCCTTTTTGTCCTCCTTCTGCCCTGGAGGACCCTGTGATGTGCTAACAAGTACCACAGAGATGTTCCTGCAAGATGAACTGCAGACTGCACTGAAAATATCTGATTCGGTCTGCTCCAGATTCACATTTCACACTTGGAATTGGTCAGATTAAACCTAGTTCAAAGCAAGAACCAGGCTGCTAGGGCAGCGTTTTCAATCGAACATATACTTATAACCTGTTTTCCTAAAAGTAATGGCATTTCATCTGCAGAGTGAGGTATTAACAGGTCAGGACTCTGATGAGACTGTCTTTTTGAATTATTTCCAGTATTTATCTGTTGTTGACATTTTATACACATTTTCCTTCAAGAATCCATTAGCCAGTTGTGTTATGGGGGGAAAAAAAACCCCTGCCTGCATTTAACAAAAAAATAAATCACAGTATTAAGATAGATCTCATTGTGGTAAGGAATAAAAATTGAAAAATGTGACAGTGAGGGAGTTCATCTGTGTGAAACTGTGTCTTACTGGACGTTTTTCAAGAGTAATTGAATAAGTATTTGCCTAAAACGAGCAGAGAATTGTTTTGTCTTTCAGAAAGGTTGTCCGAAGCAAAGAACATTGTTAGTATCTCTTTATTTTGGTTAAGATTAACTTATTGATGCAATTCGGTCCTTGGGAATAAAGACACATAAAATTATTCTCATTGCTTTTTGAATAATGGAATAATGGCTTGGAAGTGTAAGAGGTCCTTGAAGGACACCTGAAAATCTGTTTACCTGCTGATCTTCTTTGGCTAATTTCATTTATTTTATTTCTCCTTGAGTATACATCAACTCCAGTCTGCTTTTCAGTTCTGCTTTTAGACAAAGCAAAAGGATGTGCAAAACCTGTGGCGTTTGTTTCCTACTTGATGAAGTTAAACCCTCTCTGTGTGGTCAGGTAAATTCATCAGAAGGCTGCTGCAGAGTTCTATTTCTACTTAGCCTTCATCCTAGACTTTCTGAGATACGTAAAAATATTTCAGCTGAGTTTTTACACTTTTCATGAACAGGTGCCAGGTGGTTTTGGCAGGTTCTGAAATGGGCACTCAAAGGAGGAGACCAACTTTGGGGAGGAAATGAGTGATAAGGAGCTGCAAGTTGTTGGTTTGATTTTGTGTTTTGTTTTGGTTTGTTTGTTGTTTTATTTTACCTAGCACAATTGTGAGGAGGTTATCTTCACAGGCTCTAAAGTATTGTACTGCTTTGTTAGCAATTTGTCAGCTGGACTCTATTGAGATTCAGGCCACTGTTCCCCAGTGCACAGCTGGACCATCAGCACCAACACTGGTTTCTGAATATCCTTTAAAAGCCCAAAACACCACCAAGGCGACGCTGTTATTGTCAGTGAAAAAAACTGGGATTTTTTTTAAATGTCTCTGCCTTAAACCATTTTATAAATAAAAGCCACTAAATATGAATTTGCTGTGTAGTTATGAAACTACACTTTACTTTCCAAATCTGTCTCAGCAGGGCATGTGGCCCATACTAGGGAAATTAAGCCCTGGAAGTAGATGCCTGTGGAGTTTCCATTTTACCTGCGCTCTTAAAGTGAGATCATTAGTTTTTATTTCAAATAGGAATGAAACCTGATTTTGATATATGAAGTTGCTGCACAAAGTGAAATTCAGAGGTTGTGCTGATCTTTAAAACTGAACAAGGCAGCCAATGTACTACACTAATAATATTATTTTGGAAGATTAATGCAAGTTTTATATATGTGATTTTCTTAAACTACTTCAGCCTGATCTAATACTGCTGGCAAATAACAGTGTCTTGGGAAATATCGTGCTGCTGAGGTCAGCTAGCCTGCTGAGGTTTGGGGTTTGGTTTGGGGTGTGTTGTTTGGTTTGTTGTTGTTTTTTTTTTACTTTTCCCAATGCTATTCAACTTAAATGTGGTATAATAAAGTTTCAAACTCCATAGTCTTCACTGGTAAAACTCAGTTTAGGAGTTCCCACCCTAGGCTGTACATTTCTGCTTGCCTTTCAGTTCTGTGTCCCTCCGATTGCTCTGATGCAGTGATGATTTATGGCAACGTGCTGTAGCCAAATCAATAATACAATAAAATATTTGCCCTCATCCTTTTAATTTTTTCAAAAGGTTATTTTTACCTTCTGGAGCTTACGTTGCAGCCCCGTGGAAAGCGATCTGGGTGCCACTGCAAACAGGAACCTGAAACGTAGCTTGATGTTGAAATGGCCAAGGGAAGTTTAGTGCTTTAAAATGGCTTTTTCCACCAAAGCTAGCAGAGTTTGAAACTATTGCCTGCTTAATTTGGTCTTTGTGCTCGTAGCATTACTCAACAGAAATGTAATGCTAGGAGGAGTATGTATAAAGGATTTTCTGACTGGCTACAGGAGTAATGCAGATGTGGTGGTGTGAGGTGTAAGGAATTCAAGAGGCAAGTGCCAAATTTTGTTTGTCGTTTGCTTTTCTGTCATCACTAACCGTCTGTCCTCTCACCTGCCATCACTTTGACAACCACACAGTTCTAACAAGCTTCAGATGACTGGGATTTTTAAATCTAGTAAATAAAATTACTGTAAAAATGTTGCTTCAGTTCTTATCGATGTAAAGTCCAACTTCAAAATTGCACTGAGCTGAAGAAGAGAGGTGATATTTCTCATGATGACATCAGGGTCAGGGGCCATGATTTAATAGCTTGATCCTCGTGACTTTGCAAATAACCAACTTTTCAGCTTTCTTGTAAAAAAAAAAATCTTAAAAAAAATCAGTTCAGATTTAACAGAATTTCTTCTGTCCCCAGAGAACTAAACACTTTGTAGAATGGGACTAATTAAGTTAACCCAAAATAAAACATTTAGGTTTGGGATATTCAGTCAATGCAGTAATGATCTAGACTGAAAAGGGAGTCTTTTCTACCTAGCACTCCAGTTCCTCACTTCAGAAATCCGTAATTTGGCAAATACTCAGTTGTATTTGTTATTGTGGGAAATTTCAGCCAGCTTTTATCATTATCTCTGGAGATGCTCTAACAAGGGGCTATGGGTCTGCTTTGGAGGTAGGGGCCAACATGTCATTCAAAGAAACTAATAACATTTGTAAATAATTTAGGAAGGGCTGAGATTTTTTTAGTAAATTTATTGTAGTAGAAAAAAAAAAACCAAACAAGCAGGTCTGTATTTTGGACTCAGTTTGCTTAAATTAGTGAAAAGTTCACCTGACTTTAAACTTCAAGAAACACTGATTTTTGCTGCCCTGAAGGTTTCTTAGGTATGAACAACAGAAATGGGGCAGTTAAAGTTTCAAAGCCAGCACTATCTCTCCCTAGAGGTTATCAAGGGATGAACAGAGCCTGGTTTTATATATATGTAGAGTAAATAGTTCTTTCAACGTGTGCATAATTTTCTAAATTATTTTCATGGTCATTTTTAGGTGAAGAGTTACTGTTACATTTTTAGACTGGCCCGCTTCATGTGCTTGGTAATTCTTTAGGTGACATTCTATTTAAATCTTTTAATTATCTTGCACTTCTCTTTATTCTTTAACCAGAGATAGAATTCCCCAACTAAGGACATGTGTTCACATTCATGGAATCTGAGAGCTTCTTCCAAGCTGCTTGCTTTAACCATCTCTCCTTCCCAGTGCTTCAAACAGCTCTTCTGCAGCTTCTGTCTGTGCTTATTACTTTATTTCTTCATAATTAAATTGCATTTCTAGGTGCGTATGCCATATTTGACATCATGAATAATTTGACAACAGAATACTGAAAGGGATGCATAGATCTCTTTCTGCTTACCCTTTGAGCTTGGGTTTTAACCTTCTTTTCACACTTTTATAGAAACAAGAAACGATTGTTCCTGACTCCACGCATTTCAAGGCAGCTTCTGACACTCTTCTTTCAGGGGAGGACACTAACACAGATTTAGAAAAAATATCTGATTTGAAATGTTGTAAGGACTGTGTAGTGCTTGTAAGATGTCCGTTTTCTTACATGAAGGGTTAAAATGCAACGCCGTAATTCTCTTCAAAGCATGTAAACTTCTAAGGAATACTAGTCTCTGCTTCAAGATTCTCCCTGTACAGCCAAGAAAAACAAAGGATAAAAAATAATTATGCCTGTTTTGGAGACAAGGTTTTGGTAATATAAATGAGGGTGGTTTTTTTAAAGATAAATTAGTTTTTACTTCAATTCTGCTGTCATCAGAAGATGGCTTGAATTTCATGGCCTTCATTGCAGATGATCCAGCAGGACTGGGACCAAATCCTCTGCTGCACATTTACTGAACTTTAAACCTAAATGTATCTAACTTGATTGCATCGGTATTCCCGGCTGGATTCTCCTTTAACTCGTAGCTCTGTCACTGCTGCACACTCTGAGATCTCCCCGAGAAGTAAAGCACGCGAAAGCAAAGTAGCTGCCACACTGGGTGTCTGCAGCACGCTCTGCTTTTCTTGTGTTGAGGCTGTGAAGAAAAACGTGGTTCCAACACCTGTACCTATAATTGGACAGGTTGATTTCCAGTACTAATGATTTTCCATTTTCCCTGAAAGGATTGACTAATCAATGTGGTGATAAATGGTAGTAAAACTGTTTATAGGAAGAAAAAAAAAAGGAAAAAAGAAGGAAAAAGAAAGAAGAAAAATTAAAAACAAAGGAAAAAATATTCTATCCTTTTTATCATATGGCCTCTGCTGGATTAAAAATTAAAAATGTGCATGGCAGATGTATAAAGAACTTGAGAAATCATCTGCAGAATAATACAGTGGCAAAATAAAACTTTCTAAAAAAGTAGTTTTATTCTGAGTCCATTGTGTCAAATTTGGTCTTAAAACAGCTGACAGCCACAGACACTGGTACCTTACGCGTGATAAGCTCAGTTAAAATGTACTTTTATTTTCCAGATCACCTTTATTCATTTTTGATCACTTTCAGTCTCTCAGAAGAAGAAGAGACAACGTTAAAGGTAAGAAATTTATTCTGATGCTAATTTGGAAGGGAAAGACGAAGCCTCCTGCAGCCATAGACTTCACCACATCAGTTTTATTTGTCAAGGCGCTGCAGGGTAAGAAAATCCAGAAAATTACAACTTTAATTTAAGTGTGACAGGAAACTGATTGCCGCAGAAATTTTTGTGTAATATGACCAATTTTTTAAATGGCACCATATGATTTTTTTTCTTTTTTTTTTTTTATTAGGACTCTTATTAAATGCTAATTTCAGGAGTGCTACACAAAGTTCCTTTATCTCTGTTTTTCATGTTGACTTCAAAGATTTCTTTTTTGACCTTCTCGTGAAAACAATTCTGAAGTCCAGGAATTCCATAGCTTGAGAGTGCGAAAGGAGGAAGAAACAGTCATCATATAGAGAAATTTTGCTGGGATTTGGAAAAATCCTGTAGAGCTCATTTGTTTGTATATTCAGATTTTTTTTTTATTAAATAGAGAGGCACCTATTACCTTAATGGCACCAGCTGAAAGAGAAAGCATTTAAGCTTCAGCTCCTCTGACATTTTGAAAATTAATGAAAGTTTTAACGCATCATTTGTGCTGGTTTAGTTGTGGTTGTTTACACAATCAAGATAGATTTCGGGTGAGCTGCCAGATCGCTGATGTTTATCGACACCTGCCATCGACCCGAATTTTGAACACACTTCAATTCATCACTGATTTAGTTTCACTTCTGTTTCAATGCAAGACTGATTTAATTTATGGCTTTCCTGCAGTCTGAGAAATACTCCTCGAAGTTGCAAAGAAATGTTGAGAACATTTAAGGAGCTTGGGCAGGAGCCAGTGGGAACTTTTGTGTCACGCTGTGCAAAGCTGATCCTTCCAGGGCACTTACTGAATAAAGTAAATATTGGCTGTGGCTCTTTTTTTTTTTTCACAGTAATTACCAAACAACACAGAAAAAAAAATGGACACATTACCTTACACATCCCTCAGACCAGATGAACTAGTGTCTGGCATCACATTTTAGCAGAAGATTAGAAAGTGCAAGGGGGAGGAAATCTGTGTTTTTTTGCCTGAAATTTCTTTTCAGTCACCTTTTGCCTTTTTTTTCTTTGAGGAAGAAAGGTAATAAAAAGATGGAGGGAAAAGGAATGTAAAAAGAAAAGAAGGTTTCGGTGAAACTAACAGAGAAAGCTACAGATAGAAATATTTTGTGCTTTGTCATTATTTTGCCAATCCTAAATGGAATTAACTTTGTAAAACCTGAAGTGGGAATAGACACATTGACATTATTTGAGCTTCTTAAATATTCTCATATGCAGGTAGGCCTGTGAAAGACATTTTTATGTGCATGCTACTGTAGATGTCATTGGAACTGTTCCTCGGAATAAAGCCTTGCCGGAGCACAGGTGTTTATTTGGTCCATGTGTTTGCTGAGTGTGGTAATGCCTCTTTTCATCATGAGGCTGAATACTTTATTACATTGAACACTCGACAAAACAGAATGCTAGTGAAGTTGAAAATGTTCTACTATATTACCTATGTCCAAAAAAAAAAAAAAAAAAGAGCTGTTTTGATGACAGAACTGAGTCTAGTCTGAACTAGACATGGATCTGGAGAGACTATTCATATGGAGTCACCTAGGATTAGGAAATCCAGACCTTAAAGGTCTTTCACGTACACTGGTATGGAAATATAAATTTAGAAGACCTACAATTACTACATTTTTTCAGGGCCATACTGCTGCAAAGCTTCTGGGGAGTTCTGACGTGTGGTTAGATTTCTGTGGAAGTTGGATGGCAAAGTAGGAAATCACGCTCAGTAAAAAATTGTCAGCCAAATCTCGAATGAACAGTGTTTAATGATGAAGCTTAAATGAAATCTAAAGCAAACCCTTGTTAGTTTCTTGCCAGCTGTAATCCAAATTCAAATTCTTTTTTTTTTTCTCCTGCAAAATGTTCAGTTTTTTTCAAATGAGATGTAGACGATGATGTAGTCAGATGAAATCAAAGATCTCAGAGGGGAAGAGAGAAAAAGCAAGACGTGTGTCTAAGAAAAGCAGAGACCTTCCAATTCAAACTATTAATTCACTAGAAAAGGTTGAAAAAATTTAGCAAATACCATATGACAATTACTTGATGACTGGAGGGAGGGGGTGGAATATCCTTGTGCCTATTTCACCCTAACCTGCACACTAAAGGAGTTTTTAATGAGTGGCACTGATGAACATGTAATATAGTGATAATTAGTATTTTGTTTACTCAGTTCTGTACATTTAGCTCCCAAGATATAACAGCCTTTTAAAGGAAAACAAAATAGCTGGGTCCTGACTGCTTTCTAATTTGATCTTTTTCTTTTAGTAAAGGGAGTTCCTAGGAATTGGAGGATCCTAGAGTTTATTTTACCAAAAGTCTTTGTTAAATAATGGCTCATTTCTGAATGCATGGCACTCTTGCACAAATTGCTGCAGGGTTATCCCCTCGATTTGGCACTCAGAACTGTTATTAAGCATTAAGAAAAGCAAAATATTTCTCTAACTTTGCAACTTTTGGGGCAAGCAACTGCTTTCCGGGCTGTTTCTGAACAAGCTATATATATATTTGTTGGAAATCAGTTCTCTGATACTATCTGATATTTACTGTGCTTTTAGCTTTTCATCAGGAGAATAAGCAATCCAACTAAAACTGAGGAGCCAAAAAATGGCTTTTAGAAATTAAAGGCAGTAAAAATCATAACACTCTCCACTTGAAGGCCAATGGAGCTGTGCAGATCGATGAGCATAAAAAGCACGACACGAACAAGCTCCTGGTGCTGCAGAAGTGTCTGCTAGAGGTTCAGAGCTAGAGCACCTTTTGCAGCAGTGCCTTCTTCATTTTGTTTAGTTTCATTAATTTTAAGTGCTCTGTCAGCTTAGAAAGGCTAAGAGGGATGACCTATCTTGCTGAGCTAGCTGGGAATGCACTTATTGCCAGGCAGAAAGACCAAGTAGCAGCTGAGTGTTCTAGAAAAAAAATAAAAATAATGTGTTTATGCACTCAGAGGGGTTTTTTTCTCTTGTCTTTTCTAGTGCAAACAGTTGCAAAGACTCAAACTGACCTGCAGTTTTCTGCCAGAGAGAAGACAGAAACACAAGTTTTCTTGAGAAATTTCAACTGATGTAGACAACAGTTAAAATTTTCGAGAGCAAGTGAGCACGCAAACATCTATCTCTTTGTCCAGCATAAGAATTATTTGTCGTTCCCCTTTCTCAAACACTAAGAGGAAAGTCTGTGTAAGATAACCAACATTTTTCAGTGGTACAATCACTGGCTCAGCTATATGGGACGGAGCACCTGGTGTTGAGACGACCCACCGTCGGGTGAAGGGCTAACAGGTGGAAGGGTTTTGCCTACGTTGGGCAAAAGTTTAAGACTGATTTTTGCAGCCTGACTGGATTTCTATTTCCTTTTAGGCATCCCAAAGAGGTTTAACTACATAGCGCAAACACAGCTTTCACGAGTAAATCTTCTGGAAGCGACTACTGAAATCTTCTCTGCGGTGACTTTTTCGATTTAAAAGTACTGTTGCTGTGGGCAGTTGAGCTCTATCAGGATGAACGGTTCTGGGAGCCTTGCTAAGCTGACATTTCCAGCATGCAAAGTTAAGGGGCAGAGGTCAGGAAACATCCAGCAGAAATAGATAACTGCTTTGACTACCCGTGATGGCATTTACAGAGAGGGAAGAACCCGCGCAGTAACTTTGTTCTACAAGCTAACATCCACCTGCACTGTAAATGGCCATTATCTCAGATTTATAGAACGGAAGAGTGCAGGGTTGATGATTCATATAATGACTCAATTCTAGATGGACTAAATGTTGCTCCTCTGTCACAGACATAGGATAAAATTAGTTGGTATCCCAAATTCAACTAATAGTGGAAAATACAGTATTAAATGACTAGCAACCTGGCTGGCAGCCTCCGTAAAGAGGTCAAAACCTGAATGATTAATGGCGTATGAGCTGTCCTTTCACTTGTTGAGTTTATTTTCAAGGTAAACTTAAAAGAAGTTTGGACAGAAATGGTAGAAAATGACTTGTCAGTTTAGACTCCTTCCCTGTGGAGAGAAACTTTTCAGTTTGACACTTTCACAAACTCCCTTATGTAAAATTTCTTACAAAGCTGCAATCCTGAGATGTTCCTAACTTTTTCAACACTGATAAAAGAAAACACTTTCTTAATTATTTATCTGTATGCCAGAAATATGCAGAAAAGAACAGAATTATCATTTCCATAGAGCCTTTTTTATTCCACCAATCTAAAAAAAAAAAGGCATTTAACAAATAAATAAGAGGAGCTTTTCATTTGCTGGCACTGCAGTAAGTATATAGACAAAGAGAGCACCTACTATGCTTTTACCAATAGTTTTCACACCTTGGGTGTTAGACATCAGTGGAGGGATGCTGTTGCCTGCATGTCCAGGGACACTGGGGCAATACTTTCACAATCCTTTTCTTATAACATCAGACATTAACTGGATATTAAACACTCCAGCTTAACTTTCACGGTGTATTCTGTCACTGATAACTTAAGATAAACCCGTTAAAGAGAACAGGCAAATGTGAATTTTCCAAGGGCCAGTGTTCAGCTTCTGGCACTCTGAGGATAAAACTGCTTTGGAGACTTTCCTCTCTCCCTCTCTGCCTTCTCTGTGCAGGCACACAATGTGTTCTTCTCAGGCTAATCTACTTAGGGCGTTATCAAATTTATTCTACTCACTTTGGCCGTTTGTGCCTATTATTTGTAACATCAGAGATATGTGACCAGTTTTTACTATGGGGAAGTCATCTTTATTAATTTTAAGTAAGTCCTTAACAATCCGATTTGGATTTCCTTCCCTTCGAGTGTTAGTGAGAGGAGCAGAAAGGCATCGCTGTGCTCACAGAAACCTCGAGCTGCAGAGCTGGGTCCAGACCAAAGTGTGTTTTCCAGGGTGCCATTCATCGGGACTTTGGAGACCTCTGCCCCTCCTGGGCTCCCTCAGCTCTAACCCATCACAGCTGGGCAACCAGCAGCACCCAGACCTCTGGGATGAGCTGACTGAGGGGGAGCTGTGAGGGTCCTCGTTGGGGGCTGCCTCCCATTCCCACCCACCCCCAGCAACATTTAGCTTTTACCTGAGCTGCGGGGCAGGTTTGCTCTGCTTGCCTGTGTCCCTTGATGCTCCTGACCAGACCTGGCTCCTGAGACAAGCCTTAGACCTGGCTCATCACTGCTGGTTGCTTTGGCAACCTCTATCCGGACCTTCCCTGCTCTGCTTCCTCACGTGTTGCTCTAGCGATGCTGGATATGTTCCCTTTGGCAGACAAAATCCTTAGGGGTTGGTTGGGATATGTCTGCATCTCTGTGCTTGACTGCAGGACCTCTGGCCCTAGGTTTTGAATATCATTAGGAGGCTTGGAACCTATCTGTTTATTTCCCCCACCCAAAGTTGTATACAATTCCGGAATAGAAATACTTTGTGTCTGCGCTAATATAAATAATACTGCATATCACTGTGCACCAATGAGATAATGCAAATGGATAATTGTTGTTCTCTCCTTATCTAGGGCTAGTTTTTTTCACATTCAGTGATAAAGAATTGTCTAAATCCAGTGGCATGAATAAGTAGAATGACATTTCCTGTGACCCGGGGCTGCTTCTGAGAGACTGACTGTGAAGTGCAGGGTTTTAATTCTCTTATTTCTGTTTTTGAAATGTGATGGAAAACTACTAAAACAAGAGGGATGCTCCTTCAAGGTCATTGTGAGAATAGTGAGCTTAAACTTTGAATATATATTGCACGAATTTGAACTGGTAGAGATAATTGGCACTCAGAAGAGTCTTAGTCTTGACATTTTCCTTGACAGTATGAACTGTAGGTTTTCTTTGCTTCTAGTTAGTGTTCTCACGGATTTGCTGATTTGGATTGAAATAGCTAGATGTTGTGGGCCACGTCTTGGGCTGACATAAGTACTCGAATTGGCTATTGCTTGAAGTGGCCTTTAATAGCTGTCACCATCTGACGCTTGCTTTCATGTTTATCTAGCTTTGAATTGGGCCCATGGAACTTGCTGGCAAAAAAAAAAAGAGAAGAAAAAAAAAAAGTAATGACTCAAAGATCACTCCATGTCAAAACGAGTACCGAAGAGTAATATCTCCGTGAATGAAGGAAAGTATCCTGAAGTGCACACCTAATCAGGTACACAACACAAATATCACCATTAGGGTTTTCAAAGCTCAGTGAAGAGGAGTTTATCAGGAGCTTGAATTCCTCTTGCAGTGCTCTGCAAACTTGCATTTGGAAAGTTCTTGATGAAAGTTTTCTGGAGATAAAAAGATATCTCTGTCTAAAACTCACTGTATTGCACCAGATTTGAGTTCTGCTCTTAACTTATTCATTTGCTTGTTTGTTGCAGAGGGTTTTTCTGTTTGTTTCTAAACCAATCTTAAAAGGAGGGTGCATTAAAATTTTACAGCAATTTCTCATTTAAAGAATCAACCTACAGCTACCGATTGGATAGACTAATCCTGAATTTGATATGTCCCTGTTACATCTCATAATTGGAGCTTTATAAATATTTTCTGTCTTACATGTAGAAACTCCATAATCTTACTGAGGCTTAATAATGTGCTGCCATGGTCTTATAATATGCATATAACATATAAGTACAATTAAAGCACCTGACAGAAATATCAGATGTGTACTACTTATAAAATGATCAAATGTACTGATCATATATATATATATA
>NW_009692875.1:0-35371 GCF_000703405.1 Apaloderma vittatum | reverse complement strand
CTTTAGCAAGGCATTTGACACAGTTTCCCACTGCATTCTGCTAGTGAAGCTGGCTGCCCATGGCCTGGATGGGCGTATTCTTGCCTGGATTAGGAACTGGTTGGATGGCTGGGTCCAAAGAGTTGTGGTTAATGGAGTTAAATCCAGCTGGTGGCCAGTCACCAGTGGTGTCCCCCAGGTCTCAGCGCTAGGGCCACTCCTGTTTAATATCTTTATCAGTGACCCGGATGAGGGGATGGAGTGCACCCTTAGTAAGTTTGCAGATAACACAAAACTGGGAGGAAGCGTTGATCTGCTGGAGGGTAGGGACAGCTTGCAGAGGGATCTGGACAGGCTGGATCGCTGGGCCAAGGCCAATCAGATGAGTTTCAATAAGCCCACATGCCGGGTCCTGCACCTTGGCCACAACAATCCCCAGCAGCGCTACAGGCTTGTGGAGGAGTGGCTGGAGAGCTGCCAGGCAGAGAGGGACCTGGGGAGGGGATGGCAAGACACCAACTGTGAATGATGTGGCTAACAAAGTATGACAGTATGATCTCTCTCCCATCCCCTACAGGCCTGTGTTGTGGCCGTGGATAATAAGGCTAAGAAATACAAGAAATCATTTGAAAAATCATTTGATAAACTCTCCAGGATGGAGAATAGATTCTATTCTTCCCCATCACGGACCCAACTTCAAGCAGTTAGGGGAAATTGTCCTCCCCAGATCATTGTTGGCAATGTGTGGGAATATATCGAGGGTGCAGTCTTCACAAACTTCTGCAGGAGAGGTCAGCAGCATGCCATTTCATGAAGATGTAAATAAATCACTTGTCAAACAGCTAATGCTCTCAGGTACTTAATACGTTTTCCCATGCTGGTCCATTTGCTCAGGAGATATTTGATATCATCCTTAAAGGCATACCTGCTTTTTACGGCTGGTAAGAGTCACTTCCAGAGGCTGAGAGCATTCTTTTTTCTCACAAGTGCTTTACCAGTGCCTTCATCTCTGGCCAGGGATCTGGCTTCTATACCATCCAAGTGTATGGTATCAGCTCCATTATTCCAGTATTGGAGCAACCAGATTAAGTGTCTCATCTTCATGATGCCCAAAGTACCTTCTCATATTTCACAACTCCTTCAGAGATAAAGACTGGATGACTACCTCTGATTCCAATTCTTACTCCTCCAGTGGTTCTGTTTGAGATGGACTCTCTCCCAAATCTTCATCATCCTTCACTGGATGATCTGACATTTTCAGCTACTCTCTGATCACAGAAACAACTTATACAGTACAGGTTGAGTGGGAATGGACACAGTAGCTGTCAGTGTAGCTTCAGTGCTTGTTGTGGGAGTTGGAGTAATGGCATAACACCTCGACCTGCAATGATGCTTATTCTGATGGCATACCATAAAGAGAATCAAGATAGTCAATAATAAACTCAATGAAAAATATAAAAATATGATGTATTGACTGTAATACATCAGAATCTAGAGGAATCAGCTTTATCAAAAAGGGAGAAGTAGAATTTCCCCCATTAAAATGAAATGTGTAATTAGAAACAAAATCCAATAAGTGGCGCCCGAGGACCACAGGTACACTCACTGTCCAATCTATCAGAGCAAGAATCAGTATTATACATTACACGAAAACAACAACTTCAGACAAATGTCCAGAATGGATAAACTGCAAATAAACTACCAAAAAGTAGTAAACAAGAACAAAATGCATGCAGCAGTTAAGGCAGTATTACAGCACTTAAACAAACTCTAGAAAGACACAGTATAATACTGTGCTCATCAAGTACACGATATGAGCAGTACATTTTAATTTCCAGTCTTTTGGGACTCTCAAAGAAAAGATATGCCACTCTGTCAAAAGAGTGAGCCAGAATTTGAAATATTCAGAGCCCTCGTCATGCCCCACATTGGGGACCAATTTCCCTGCCACAGTTTCCGGCTAGGCTGGCTCTCCCAGACAAATGACAGATGCTCTCTATTAACCCCCTTCCCCTCCCAAAGGGGAATGGAAAGGTAGTAAGGGAGAGAGACTTGGAAAACTAACATATCTAGAGATTGGAAATTTAACATATCTTTATTGAAACAACAGTAATAAAAAAAATCAAAGACATATATACAAATATATCCAAAACAATATCAAAATTCCCCTGATGAATCATCACAGACAGTGAAGGGCAGGCAAGCACCAGCTAAGTTCCAGATTGGACTCAGCAGCAGGCAGGAACCAAATTCAGGAGATGGATTCGGGAACTCAATTCTGGAATTCTGTTAAGGATTAGGGCTGGGCCAGCCACTAAACACTTACAAATATTTTTTAATTCATTTTCCTTCCCAAATGGGAAGGGAAAGGGAATAGAGCAGGGAGACTTAGGGATCGGAAAAGAAAACTAAACCCACTTTAATAAACAATAATAATACCAGTAAGGAAATAATGAAAATAATGAACTATATACAAAACTGATATTGAACCCAAACCCCCCTTTCTCCCTTATAGCAATCCCCACTGATGCTGCAGAGCAGGCAGCACCTGGGAAGCCCCAGGTTCAGGCGAGCTGGACACAAGAGCTGGATTCAGGAACTCAGGATCAAAGGCAGAAGATCGGATGGAGACTTCCATGGATGCCAGCCATTAGAGCAAGAGGATGTAGTCTCCAAGATCCCTCAGTTTTATACTGAATATGACATATGTGGAATGGAATACTTTGTTGGTCAGTTTTGAGTCTCTTGTCTGCTCCTCACTGCAGGTGTGACTTTCTACTTACAACCCTTTTACTTTACGACTCCTTGACATGGGGTATCAAATTTAGCAGTGACTTTGGTTTCTATAGGAGCAAGTATAAGCAAGAGCCTTTCTGCATACTGATCCTTAGCAGTGACTATACACATCAAGCACTAGAACTTCTAGAAGCAGACACTTCCTCAGTGGCTGTCGGTGTAGCTGCAGCGCTCGTAGAAGCTGGAGCAATGGCGTAAAAACTACGACTGCAATGATGCTTAATCTGATGCGATACCATAAAGAGTATCAAGGCAGCTGATAATAAGTTTGCTGGAAATTCTAAAAATATGTTTGTGGGAACCGCAGCCAGTATCCTCAGAATGTAAAGGAATCAGCTTGACCAAAAAAGGGAGAAGTAGAATTTTCCCCCATTAAAATGAAATGTGTAATTAGAAAGAAAATCCAATAAGTGGCGCCCGAGGACCACAGGTACACTCACTGCCCAATCTTCCAGAGTCAGAATCGGTATTACACACAACATGGGAAAGAGGGCTTCTGACAAATGCCCATAAAAGATAAACTGCAAATAGACACTAACAACAAGTAAAGAAGGACAAAACGCATGCAGCAGCTGAGGCAGTATTAGAGCACTTAACTCTGAAGCAAACTCTAGAAAGACATACAGATCTCAGGAATGATGTGACATGGATGGTCCATTTTAATTTAATTTGAGGACTCCTAAAGGAATAATCAAAACTGCTCTCAACTGAGCAAGAAGGATTTGAAACTACTTGGGCAATATATAAGAGCACAACTCATGCCCCACGCTGGGCACTAATTTACCCATCCCAGGTAAGGGCTGGGCCAGCCAATAGACGAATGAGAGATGCTCTTCTGTTAAAAACTGTGCTCACACAAAGATTACCTGAAACATTTCTCTGTTGTTTATTAGGTCTGGCTTGGTGGAAGCACTAGCTGGCTGATGGCCAGTTACTTGCTGGGCTTTGGTGATGCTGCTGCTAAAGTGTTAGAACAAATGTCAAGCCCTGGCTTGATGGAAACTGAAGGAATTGCCCTGGGAAAGTAAGAGTCACATAAAGGTTGAACTGCAGAGCACATCTGTCTTGGAGGCACAGCCGACAGTACACTGCCAAGAGTGAAAGCTGTAGGAGCCAACTTAGAGCCTCGGTGTTGGTAGAGCATGGAAATCAGCTGCCATGGGAAGGTTTCCAAGGTTTGGAAAGGTGAACCCTTTTGAAAGTTTCCAAGGATGCTTTTGCTATAAAATCCAGCATGAATAAACCAAGATCACAGAATCATAGAATGTTAGGGGTTGGAAAGGACCTCTAGAGATCATCCAGTCCAACTCCCCTGCCAGAGCAGGATCACCAAGGGCAGGCCACACAGGAACGCATCCAGGTGGGTTTTGAAAGTCTCCAGAGGATGACAAATGGTTCTCCCTCAGGGCACAGCATGAGATAAGATAAATTGAAGTACAGAATCTCTAAATAAGTCCATTAAGAAGTTATCCATAAGATTTTTAAATTTTAGAGCCAAAACCTTGTATAATCAAAAGGGTCTCTCTTCACTGATGTCTTTTATAAATAAACGTAAGTGTGTGTCAACTTGAATGTTACATTCAACTGGTTCATTTAAATTTTATTTAATCTGGTACAAGTAGAAAGTCGTTCTGAATGTAACAGGTTAATGTATCTCATTTCATCTGTGAAATTCAGTAGCTGGAACACTGGAATAGACAATTGCTTTCTTAGCAAGAGTCTAACTTCCCAGGATATTTTAGAAAACTTTCAAAGGACAGAAGTATGTATCCTTAAAGAAATTATGCAGGACAGGTTGAGGAAACTGGTTAGGAAAAAATCAAATAAATATCATCCACTTTGCCTCTCCCTCCAAACATACAGTTATCATGAAACACTGTACTTTTAGCAGCTATATTCCTATCACACAGTTGTTTAAAATGAGAAGCTGATTGCTCTTCTCATTCATTCTGTTCAGTTTCTTTTCACAAAATAATTAAATCCAAATGAGGTACTAGATTTTGAAGTCTCTGACATCATCAAAGGTGGTTAGATGAGGTCACTTCTCTGTAAAAAAACCAACACAACTCACCATCCTAATTCCACTCACATTGGGCTTGGACAGGAATAGATCCAAAAGTTTCAGAAAGTCAGCAAATTTGAAGGTGTTGTTGTATCTTAGGAACATATGGGCTCATCCATATGTGTTGTTCTCACATCTCTTCCCAAAGAGTGCCACGTCAATGGCTTTCTAGAATACATTTCAGTTTTTTCGGTTTTAGCTTGGAATATACCAAAATAGAAATGTCTGAATAAACACATCTCTGAAATTAAAAGTATTTTTCTGATGTTCGTAACTTATCCTATAGCTTGCAAATCTGCAGATTGAAACCACAAATTGAAAGTACTGGTTTTGAGAGTATAAAATAAAAAATACTGTCATCGACATCCAGGTGTTTGCTTGAATATTCCTAAATAATATGACCCCAGAGATTAAGGTGATTATGCATAACTGTGCAAATTTTACAAAATAATTCCTACTGATCAGCTTTTAAAAGAATATAATTTGTTAGGTTTCCAGAATTTGTCAATTTCTGTAACAAAAGCTCTGAAATAGGAGATATAATCGTAGCCCCACTAAAAAATATTTTTAATTGTTTTTTTCCTGAGCAGCTAGTAAATGGTCACCATCTTCAGCCTTAACAGCTTGGTTAACCTTCTTAAAATACATGGCTAAATAAAGTGCTATTTTTGTCCTTTTATCTACAAAAAATTCCATTTCATTCCCAGGTACACTCCTCCACTATGCTTAAAATGAATGGTAAGAAGTGCCTCAATACAGCACTACATACATAGCTCAACAATCCCATTCTCTTATGAACACGAGCACAGAACAGCAGCATTTCTCAAATACATTGACAAAACAAATCCTTTCACAGGTAGAAGGTGGGCTTTTAAACACATACATGCGTATCTCTGAAAAATAGTCAGACCATTTACAGTAGCTCCATCCAAGAAAACAAAAGAGCATCTGCAACACACAAATCTTATTGAACTCAATTTGTACATACCATCCCTTTGTATAGAGAAAAACCTATAATCATTTGATTATTTTAAATTCAGTATTAATTCCAATAGCTTCTTTGCAGTCCTCACCATCTGTTATACCAGGGCACATATTTTTTTCCACAATGTAATATTGTCATTCTGCCAAATAGGAATTCTTGTTTCTCTCCTAGGAACTGTATTCACTCTGCTTCAAAACATGAAAAAAAATTTAACAGCATAACAAGTTCATGTACTCCTGGTTTCACTTTACAAGTAACAAAGTTTTCCTTCACACATTTGAATATTTTTCTAGAAGACGGATTTGGTTCTTTATATTTAGTGCTATCAGCAAGTGCTGAAATTTTATCCTAGAGCAGAAACTGCCACAGTTTTTCTAATGAAATTCTATGTGTTAATTTATTGCTGTGACACATTGAAAAACATACTCTGAGAAATGTATCTCCAAAGAACTTGTGAAAAAATAGAAAGTTGGATGTGGAAGTAGTCTGTCAGAAAATCTTGGAAGGGACTTGCTATTTTCTTCTCTCCTTCCAAGCTCTAAAAAGAAAACACTAGTAAAAATGCTCTAAGTTTTATCACAATAGAACATTGAAGAGTGGCTCAGATAAAACTAAAAGCGACTTTCATCTTTTTTTCAGTAAGTCGCTACAGAGAATTGGAAAACAAAATGGTAATATAAATCATTGTGGGAGATCTATGTGCTTTTGCAGTTATTGGCACTCTTTTTCACTAAGCACGTCACTCAGCAACTCCACACCCACCACCAGCCTACAGTCTCAACAGATCACAGGACCTGTAGAATCTAGAAAGAATTGTTTTATTATTATTTTATTTCTCCCTTACCACTGTTTTCCCTGCACTGTAATATGTCCAAAACAGATTGTCAGTTCTTCAAAAGACTCAGCCACTTTTCTTATCCTCAAGAAACACCAGGCTCTGATTTGTAAAAGGCTCAATTTTCTGCCTACTGTGGATCTGCCTGACCAGCATCAGAGCTGGGGAAGCTGAAAGGAACCTGTTTCATAGGAGGCTACTGCACTGCCAGAGAATGCCAAAGCTGCTTTTAAGTCTATGCCTCCTGGTGCACTTTTGTTTTAGTAATGTTACTAAAGATGTAAACGTTGGTGGTAGTAAGAGGAAATAAATTACTCTTTGAGAAGGCATCACTGGTAACAGAGGTTATCATAATACTCTATATTTAGAGTCTTGATATTTGCTTCCAAGTCTTAAATAAATTTGTTATCCAGATAAAGGCAAATAAGTTGTGCAGATTTATCTTTCCAATTGGCTTTGTTAAAACATTCTTTGCTTTTAAATTTAGGATGCCATTCTTGGGCAGGTTTAAACCCAGGTGAAACACGGTAATAGAATATATTGTCTTGACAAAATGAAGTAAAACCACAACTAAAATCTATCAAACACATTCTAAATTGGTTCCAGAAAGTATGGAGAAAGAGCTATTATCCAAACTCAGCCACTTCATAATAATCACACAGAGAATAACTGAAAGTGTTATTTCATATACTGGCTGAGTTGCAGATAAAGAGTTTAGGGAGAGAGATTAGAAGATTGGATACAATGTGCTCTTTCCCACCTCCCTTACTCTGAAATCTCAAAAGCTGGGAAAACTGGGAGTGATATCAAGAACACAATTAAGCACTTAATAAGTAATTAATGTATTCTTCTTGTGGTTGCATACAAACATTCCTTTACTTTTTTAAATGCCTTAGTAAAATTAAGCTTTTAAAATTCACTATTTCCAGAATTTTTGCAACTAAAATTTAAACGTATCAGTGCTTATCTTTAAAAAAATAAATTCAAATCCCTGTTAGAGGTATCAGAAAAAAAGAATATTAGCACTGCAGTTTCCCCCATCTGACGAACTCTTGAGCCACTGGAGATTGACAATACTTCTACGGACTCTACAACCAGTTAACCAGATTGCAGCTCATGAGCTGCCAGGTACCTTGCCTTCACTGAGTGGGGAGCAGGACATCCTCTCCATGTAGATTCATGATGAGAGATGATGATGAGAAGAGGATCATCTCAATGGTGACGTCCCTCTGAGTCTTCTGACTTAAATTTATCCTACTCTCTCCTTCCTATAATGGTCACTTTTGCCTCGTCTACGCTGATTGACAAAGCTTCTCCACCTGGCGCTGTGTCCATCGTGACATCCTCAGACACCCAGAGCAACAGCAATGCAGGTCAAACCATACTCAGTATAGGCAGTGTATTTGAAGATAAACTTGCCAACATATATATGAAAAAACCACAACACAAAAAAAACCCAGAACCCACAATACAGGCACTCAACTAAGCAATGCCATTGTTTATATTCACCTCATCCAGACACAAGCTACACATTTTGATACCACAGTTTCTACAAAGTCACCCTTTTCTAAATAGTCTTCCCATGTTTAGCACAGAAAGATTACCAAATGCCTCAAGCAACTGAAGTTGACACCCAGCGATTTTCAGCAAAACATGTCAGTTGTAAGCATCTGAAAATATAGCCTTGTTTTTATAAAACTAATCTCTTGGCAACATAGATCTATAATCAACACGCATATGTTAAAAATGGAAATATCTTCAAATTTCTTGTGTACCATTTTGTGCTCACTTCCCTTTCCCTTGTCTCTCTGAATACAAAATTGTTCAGAGGAGAGAAAACATTTAAACAACTGAACCTTGACTCTGGCCAGAACCTATTGAACCATTGCTGCCCAGGTTATCCTTTATACTAATAACTATTAAACTATTAAACTATTGATTCAGTTTCAGAGCAATGACCAATAGTTACCACAGACCAACTGGGTGGAAGCTCTGCAGAAAACAGATTGATGGATTTGTTACAGTTAAGTACATACAGAGTGTTGTACACCTTCATTGAAAAAGACTGACAGCTAAATTTAAGAAGCAGATGGAGAGCCAGAAAAATAGATAGAGCAAGCCTCCTTCTGGAGCAAGATTACTTTAGGCCCTGAAGAATTTTCCTGTATAAATAAAGTGCACATATACCCTTACAACTGCTTTTTCTCCCAGCTGTTGCTATTCATGTGATCTGTCAAGATTATATAAGCAAGATTATAAACTTCCGTTTCCTTAGACTTCAATGTAATTCACGGAAAGTCTTTGATTCATAGCAAAACTATTGAGATGGATTGGTATTTTATCTTTCTGTTGAAAATCATCTGCGCTATTTACACTTCAAGTCAAAGCTGAGATATAAATTTTGCTGCAGAAATGTAATTCAAAACTTTAGGTATGGATAGTATTTTATTCCTTGTAGAGAAGGATCAGGCTAAGGAGCACTTAAACAAATGGAACATTTGAATGTCCATGAGCCCTGGACCAAAATTCTTGAATTCTCAACTTCATGTTACTATTTCAGACTTGCTCAAAGCAGAAGAGATATCTACCAAGCCATGAAATCTTCCAGGCTCAGAGATTTAAGTGGTAAACAGGGAGATGAAAAGATGTCAAAGCTCTAGCTTCTGCTTCAGTTTGCACAATTAGTTTTTAAAAGCTTGAAGAAACTGAAAAAGAAGGAAGTTTTACAGTATTTTGGATACTTTTCACAAGCGCAGGGAAGTCTTCCTGCTTTAGCTGATAAGAAGAAATGTAAGAATCATGGATATAACTACAACATTTTCAGTAGGCTGCTACAGACCCACATCACCGTAACTGTAGTATCAGACTCAACTGAGCAGAAGGAAGATCTGCTCTATTCAATCCAAATACATTTGTTTAAAGGAAGCTTTCAGGATGTGATTGATGATACTTTTGCAAGACAGCATGGTTTTGTGTCTAGAAATCCACCTACAGAAATAGCCTCCCCTGAAGACTAGGGGAATGTATGAATTCATCTGGAGCCAGCCTCCATGACAGCAGGATATTGGGAGTTATCTGCACCTTCAGTCAAATCTGTGGGGTTTAAAGAATCTGTAGAGACTGAGAAGAAGTTTTTAGATTATCTGCTGGTAAGGATAACACCACAACTAAGCAATTATACGAATTTAGCCCTTCATGCTTGTCTTCGGCATCAGAGAATGATTGCTTATTGTTGTATTCCTTTGTCAGTTTACATTTAAGATTTCAAGCAACTGAATCTGATGGTTCTTTGAAGGCAGTTCTGCAACCCATTATATTTAATTATCAGAATGCAACCCATTTAATATAGCTCTACATCACCCTAGGAGCAGTCAGCTTTAGTACTTTTTCTATCTGGGTAGTGCTTATAAATTTTGAATGCTTGTGTAATAGTCTACTTAAGTCTAACAAACTAAATTTCATTTGCTGAATTCAATCAATCCAGCTAGCCTTTTATAACATGTTGCCATTTTGCTGGTGTGCTTCAGAGAATTTGGCTTTTGTATTAATTGGTTTGTGGGAAAGAAAACATTCTTTGCTCTTTATGATGGATTTATTAGTTTGCGATTTTTCCTTTAAAAAAATTTTAAAATTCTGAAATATTTATTTTAGGGTTTCCTACTGTTAGGACTTTGTCTTACTGAGTTGAGAAATGAGAACATCAAGGAAATAGAAAACTGTATGCAAGCACACATACAGAACACTGGATTAAATTCACTGTTGTCACTAACAGAAATTTCCCCTGCTTATCCCCTTTACTTTGTTCATTGAGGGAAAAGAGAGAAGTATTCAAGAAGCCTGCAAATAAAAGATTTCAAACAAGAAGCTTTACCAAAGAAACCAAAGACCAACCCCTGAAACAGCAGTCAGACAGCTGGTCTTAGTTCCTGAACTAAGTTCCTGAACTTAGTTCCAAGTCCAGAAGAGGGCTAAGTATTTCCCAACTGTCCTGTTTGGACTAAAGCAAAAAGCATCATTTGCAAAGTGATAAAACTCTCAAGAAGATATGGCAGTATCTTTGGGAAAAGGAAAGGAATAATAAGATAGCAATAAAAAAGAATCCCCAAACAAATAATAAAATTAACTATGTACTTGTCTATTGTCAATAAAAATGAAGCCTAAGTAATCAATCTTTAGCCTATCTGTTACTGGAGAATTCTGTAGCACTTTTACAGGTCCAAAAGAGTTGTACAGGACCATAAAGCATATTTTATATAGTGTGAGAGGGATAGCAAGAACATTAAACTGAAGCCATCTCAGGAAAGCACCAGAAGTAGCCAATCAACCAACAAATAAATTTAAATAGACTTTTCAAGCAATAATTTGCTCCATAATTTGGTTTATTAATCTATAAATACTTTTATTGTTGTTTTTTAATGGTTTTTGGTTTCAATAGCATTCAGTATCCAAAGACGTTACTGACAGTAAAACATTCTACAAGCGCTTCAAATTCTGGTGAAATGGAATTGTTCTGCAACTATTCAGAATGTAAGTGTAGCTGTTAAGGAAAGGAAAAAAAAAAACAAATGGAAGGTTTTATTAAAGAGACTCATATATGTGTGCTGGTAGTAATTAAATAAATAGTATTTTTCACATCATCATCCCCGCATCCCTAACGCTCAGAATAAACTGCATAAGACTGATTTTATAATACAAACAAGTAGATTAAAAAAAAATTAAGCAAGTCTTGTGGTTAAATCACAGGACTAAGAATCCTGGAAACACGTTCATTTTATTGCATTTTTCTGCATTTTAACTTCTAAAGCTCTTATTTTTTAAACTTTTCTCACGGCTTCATATACATTAGACATGGAAAAAGTAATTATATCCCTGTGTTAAGGTAAAAAAAATCTAAAAAACACACAGACTTCGGAAACTGCTCTTTCTAAAATGGTGCTGAATGTTTCAATTTCATATGAAGCATCTTGCTTGTGTTGAATTCCTGAGACATAAACTCTAAACCTACAAAAAGACATTACAGCACACTTATAACCAGGCTGGCAGATAATATGTAGGCTCCATACCATAACAAACCCATTTAAGATTATGTGCATTACCACAACTATTTTAGGCAATATTCAAATAAGATGAACAGGACTAATTTGTTGTTAATGATTTAGTATTGACATAATTTAGGCTATGTGTGTACTAGCTATGATGTATTGCTTCATCAATTTACCAGTCTTTGAACAGTCCACAACCATTATACAACTGAGGAAAGATATCCCAATAAAATGTGGCTAGAGACTTTGTACTTCTGCAAGTAAATTAGGTCTTTAAGAGGTAGAACATACTGAGATTATGGGAATTAATTTCATCTTAAAGCTAAAGAAGGTCTTTCCCTCTTTTGGAAAGGAAGACAAGACAACCTCATTCCGAAGCAAAAAACTGCCAGCAAGGTCTCTCTCTAACTTTGATAACCAGAAAAAAAAAAAACAAACAAAAAACAAAAAACCAAACAGGAGCAAGAATGTGCTATAAAGTCTCTTAATGTCGTACCAGCCTTAGAAAGGGTGGAACAGTGCATTAGTGTAGACACCTTTTATTCTCAATAAGGTAAGAGATGACTAAAACCCTCTAGAACAGCTCACCATTCAAGCTCTAACTTCCTATTCTGAGCATCAGAGCAGTCTGAGGCTGGGAGGGGTATGTGTGCATCTCCTCAACTACTTTTAAAAAAAGGATTCTGGTATCACATGCTGGAACACAGCCTGAATCTTACATGTTCTCTGGCAAGTAACTAACTTGGTACATACATATTGCTTCTAGAAGTAGTTAATAGGGAGGGAAATATCAACTTTCCTTCACATTTTGCTGCAGATAAAAAAAAAAGATAAAAATAAAAAAATACCACAGCCAACTTTCTTTACAGAAATCTCATGAAAATCCATGAAACACTTCCATCTGTGAAAATCTAGGTTTCCAAGGAAGTAAGATCTTGTACATCAAGAACAAGGGATGCAGGTTGTGTTTCTTGGATCTCTATCAGTAATTCATTTTCTAGGAAAAGCTTGTGTTTGTGTAGAATATCGCACTATTTTTGTAAAGAACAACAATCAGAAAAAACAAGTCCAGCATCTGTCCTCACACTTATGATTAAGAATACTTCACTCTTTTCTACATGCATAGAATCATTGAATGGCCTAGGCTGGAAGGGACCTTAAAGATCATTTAATCCAACCTCCCTGCCATGGGCAGGGACGCCTCTCAACTAGATCAGGGAACACATGGGGACTGAATGGGGAATCGAAGAAGATACTGAATTCAAACTTCCTCTGTAATTCACAATGCAACATTTACTTTGTTCAATTAAAATTTTCTGTTGCATATGGATATGGTTAGATAATACCCCATCGTTTTCAAGGCTGTTGCAACATTTTAAAAAGAACGCAAGATTTTTGTCTGTTGATTCTTTAGAATCAAGTAGGAAAGGGAAGTGACCTTAAATGTTGATATTAGCTCCAAAATTAAAAAAAAAAATAAATCTACATTTGAGAAGGAATTTACACCCATGAGATCGCAAAGCCACAAGATAGGATATCAGGTTGTTGTTCAAACCTAACTCCATTACAGAAAGCTTAAATAACCATCACAAGGCTAGACAACTCATTATCCCTAACTAAATATGTGGATGAGAGTAACGCTACATAGATACTAGAGATGCATGAGAGGCATCAGGGCAGAGCAGGAAAATACCTTTTGACATATATTTTGATTTCATATACCCTTACACTGAAGCCTCTGCTCTTTAGGACTCTTGTTTTTAATTGCCACATGCAGCACGGTTAATACTTACCATGCCTGTCACCACATTTCTGTTAAGGTAGATACTGCAAAGCATCAAGCTTCTTTCTACCTGCTTGACACCACAGGAGTTACCCAACCAGGAAAGGAAGGCATTCCTTATTATCCAAAATGAAGGGGTATGCAAGACCTACAGAGGTGACAAAGGGACTGCCATTGCTGTCTTTTCCCGCATCTCCCTTCCATATCTCAAGGATCTCTCTGTGTGTCTGAAGACAAAAGAGGGGAAAAAAGCAGCAAAGAACACCATGGAAACAGACAGCAGAACCAGTCATGGGCTCAGATCTGATTGCTTCCGTATTAACTTAACACAGATGAACCCAGAAATATTTTTTACATTGAGCACTGTCTGAAAGTTTCTCTACTAACAGCTTGAAGCTTCTATCTTTATCAATTCATACTGTGCTCAGAGCAACATGATTTCACACATAATTCTGTTGAAAACTGGTTTTTACAAAGACATGCAACTCTGTCAACTTCTGCTGATTTAAACAGCCCTCAGAACCACATGAGAAAACTTCTGGCCTTTGTCAGAGAGGTTGTTTTCTTTGGTTTGTTGATTTGTTTGTTAAGAAGAATGGGGGAAAAAAGACATTCCTAAAACCACAGCCAGTGAAGTCTTTGGCTCCATTCACGCTGAAGACTAGACACTTTCCAGCAGAAGGTAACCAAAATGTGTCCTGGCTCCTGTTGCACCCAGGTTTCCTTCGAACCCTCAGTAACACGTAGGCCATGAAACAGCAAGACTAGTACACAGTCAGGTCTTACGCCAAGATGGTATCATAAAAAAACCTGAGGCATACACTAAAATAAAACCAGGAGATCCAGAAAGAAAACACTCTCGAGTCCTGCCATTTAAACCTTGTAAGTCAATTCATTGTTTTGTGATTTGTTGTTATCATTACTGAAGAATTCATTGAAAACTGGAAACTAAAGAACCCCCAGTGAACAAATTATAAAAAGTACTGTCAGCTGCCTTTTCCTTTCCTAAAAGAAAAAAAAAGGAAGATCTCTTCAGAAACTTTATTAACTATCTGTGTTACTAAGCAAGGATAAGATTCAGGACTAAGCCTTCCTGTTGAGTCAGTAGTGACCTTATATGCCATTACAGTAGCAACAAGAAATCTGTTCAGCTCTTTTCTCCTCAGTAGAAAATGTTAGAAAATAGTGTTGTGCAACACCTGCTCATGTTACCGAAATTGAGAAACCTGTCAGAACTTGTGGTGTGTTCTACTCAAGAAATGTATGCTGAGGCTCACAGGACAACCAGGGGTGGACAACACATTGCTCCCACAATCAGAGCAGCTTTGGAATGTGACGCTCGTCAATCAAAATGTAAAAGATTAAAGCAAGAATTATCAAACTAGCATGTGCTTTAAAGTGGTCCTTCAAAACATCTTAAAAGGCTACATATACTTTTTTTTTCTGATAGATTTTTTTTTTATACTAGAGGGATTCTGGTAAAATCCTAGAAAGCCATAGTCAGAAATCACTAGAATACCCAGTCAACTGAAGAATACACGCTACTGTGAAGCCACACAAGCTGGAAAAGAGAAAGAGAATACAAAATGGGTTTAAAAAAATTATGCCAAATGAGTGAGATAAATTTGAAAATGCTGTACAAGGTATACTAGAGAATCTCACAAGTAGGAGGAAAAAGAGATTCTATCTCCTTTACTTAACTTTAAATTCAGCAGCACAAACAAATTAACCAGCATATGGTCCAGCAAATAGAGTGAATGCAATATTGATACTTAAGCAATAAATTTCAGAGTACAGCACTACCATTGTATTGCTCATCTCAACACTGCAAAACACTGAACCATCAAGTTTCAGAGACTTATCTAACACAGAGAAACAGAATTAGGAGAGCAGATTAGGGAGTTTGTGATTATTATTTTCTTTTTTCTTGCTTTTCTTTTTTTGGGGGGGTAAGGGGGCTTAAAGCCATTTCCAACATTAACTATTCTCCCACTGGCATTACAAACACTGCTAATATTATACTTCTCTATAAAAACCAAAAAAAATCATATAAAAAATCATAAAGTTAGATGGTACAGTTCCTATAGACATAAATCAGTCTTTGAAAAACTGCTTTGAAGTCTTCAGTGAAAGAATAATAAAAAATAAAAGATAAAAAAATCCATAACAACCATTCTAACTACTTTATCAGACCAGAAAGAGGTTTTAGACTGCAAAAAGAAATAAAATCCCTCCTCTGTATGTAGGAACATTATGTGAAGCTGTTATTTTACCAAACGTCATTCAATTTACTGGCAACCTCTCTCATTTTGTGGTTAACACCAGCATGATTACACAGCTGTGGCCACACAGCCTTGTGTTTCTCCTCCATTTATAAAAAAAACCACAACAAAGCAACAAAAAAAAACCCATAAGGAAAACTGTCAGAAAGGGTTGACAAAGTGACTGTCATCTCTCTCAAACAAAAACTTCTAAAGAAAACCTCTTGCTCCAAATGGATGCAAAAGAGGATTCGTGCCCATCTTTCTTAAGACGTAGGTGCAGAAGCACTGAGCTACAGGAGCACCAAGCTAGCCAGGCATTCTTACAGCTCTGGAAACCAAAATGTTACGGGGGACATCTGAGACTAGTAGATCTGTAAAAGACTTTCTGAGATGGAATTTCCAAATGAAGAGTTTCAGCTTCTCGTTTTCCTCTAAATTTAGCTTCCCAACTTGAGTTTAGTTAACATATTTCTGAAATTAAGGGTAAATCGGAATACACTGTCAGTCACTCAACATTACATTTTGCAGTATTAACTGACAATATAATTTGCTACAAAAATACCTGATGCTCAGATAGAAAACTTGCTCTGTCTGACTACAATTATTAGCACACAACACTGGAAAGCCTGTATAAACTACAATTTTATGTAAATCATTCTCTCTGTCCCCATGCTACAGAAAAATTATATTGTAGCAATTACAGTTTAATAATGGTCATTTTCAATAAGATCCAGACATTAAGGGGAAGGGCGAGTTTGATGCTACCATGCTTTATTGAAGGTATTATATTTAGACTTATGTGACCTTTCTTTAAGTAGTGTGCATCCTGTAAAATGTATTTTTTACCCCAAATAAGAGCAATTGTTCTTTTTGTTGTGCTATAAGACATGACAGGAACTGTTCTATATTGGAGTCCAAAACTAGAAAAATATCAACAAGTTCACAGCCTATTTAAAAAAACACAAAACACAACTAAAACCAAAAAAGCCAGAGAGATGCTTGAGAAGGAACCAAATTAGAAGATGATATCCACCTGCAATTATCAGAACACACTTTGGTATGTATTTTCATCCCAGTACATGGTATAGGGGAAAATATACACGTAAAATTTTATACATATTTTTAAAAAATGCATTAAAAATGATCCCACCTTTCAAACTATTTTAAACTATCCTGCCAGTTCCAATAATGTTCTGAAAAACTAAACACGTTCTCAAATGTTATTTTATACTTGAAAATGACCAGAGATTTCATCTTTATATAGGTTTCCACGAACGAAGAAAACCATTTGGGCTTTCATGATACAAGAAACTAAAAGCAATTTAAAGCCTGGATCGCCGCCGAAACCTCTAATCAACCTGAGCAGGCACATATCACACAATCAAGGCTTCATTATCTTTCTTCTTTTTCAATATCCCCACTAAATATCAGATATGGTTACTTTTACCATTAAACCATAATTTTTTCAAAGTAATTTCCTTCTTTATCATTGTTATTTAACTAAGAATAAAATATATGTAGTGAATGACCTTTAATATGCCATGCAATCTCTCTAGTTATATAGTCCCAAGACAACTGAAATAACTGCTTCCTTATTTGGAGTCTCCATTTTCACTCGATTTTGGTGTATTACATCCCCATACACTTTCTTCCACCCTCTGAACATAACATTAATTGGTCTAAAGCCTCACTTGCAGCTGAGTGACAAACAGCATTATCTCTAAGGGTACTAATCAGATATTTGTTGCAATAGATGTATTTAATTTACAGCACAAGCAACGTGATTGGAAAGGTTTATATCTTTATGTTTAAATCTTTCCCACTTTGTTTTTCAAGTAGGAGCACGGTTCTTCAGACATAAGAGTAAAGTAAAGGTACAATGACCTTTTTCCACCATTGTCACCTCGTTCTATTAAAGGCTTCCTGCTCTGATTGCGTAATTGATGAGAAAAACAGACGAGTCCAAGTTTAGAAATACTGATCAAAAGATATGTATTCAGACATGCCATTCATTATGCGGAAGGCATAATTCCCCCTGCCGCCAAGTATATTCAGTAACATGTCTTCTCAGAAATACAAGAACTTGAGAAACAGAATTAAGGAGTAGTAGAAGCATTTTTATCAAGCGGAAGAGACTGATTTTTTTTACCTTTTTTAAAATATTTTTTTTTAAGTTCCCTTAAAATACATTGTATTACCAGTGGAAAAGACTAAGCCAGAGGAAAGACCTTCCCTGCCTCTAGACACAATTTCTTTCTTCTGCCAGAATCTGCAGTGGTGAGTGGCTGTCTAGGATGAGACGCTACGGAGCTCATAGATATGAAGCATATGAGGATGCCCTACTGTGACAGAGAGAGAGACTTCACTGCAAGGTTCAAGCTAGCAATCTATTTGAACTTCACTCAGAGGTCCAATATACAGACTTCACTGCAAGGTACAAGCTAGCAGTTTATTAGAACTTCACTTACAGATCCAATACATCACTACTGAAGGTTTTATGGACACAATGGAAGAATGCACTATTTCAATTTGAGAAACAACAACCAATAAACAAGATACACTATTAGAAAACTCAGTGATTCCCGGAAAATGTACTAATACAGATTTAAGAAACACACAAGTTAGTAACAATAATAATCTTAAAAGTATGTCACGTGTGTCTTAGTCACTTACCCTTTCTCAGGTAAGGGTTCTCAATCCCAGGGAAAATGTCCTCATCTGACATCTGAAATAAGGGGCCAAGAATCTCCCGTAGTTCAGCTGTATTGTTGGAAGAAATTTCCCCAAAATCCACCCCAAATCTTACAGTTTTTATTCTGTAAGGATGTGATGGGATGGACAGAGGGGACTTGGACTATCTAGAATGTTCACCTTTGGTGGTGTTCAGAGATTTCCCCTTATCTTTCTGGGTGCCTCCTACCAAGTTTACCAACTTTGTGATGGCTAGCACATCAATTATTTACTCAGCCAAATCAACATAGATTGCACATATACGATTCATTCGGCCAAATTTAACATATCTCAAGAAGAGATAGTGGTTGAAAATGAGACTCAAGGCAAAAACGTTTGTTATTTGGGTTTTGGTCCGATTCAGGTTTCAGCCCTTTGTTTGCTGTTTCATTTTGGATAACTCAGGGTTGGGTCATTTTTCATACCCCCTCCTTGGGTCATCACAGTTAAGGACCTGTCAAGGGAAGACAGAGCTGAATTAACATCTCGCTACATCTCACCTTTTTTCACTGAAATCTGTTCTGAGGGTACCTGTACACCTACCCCAGGCAAAAACTCTCACCAGAAACGTGGGAGCCTGCGGCTTAAAGGGCTGATTGGCTGAAGTTTAAGCCTCTGCTTTTTGCTTTCTGGTCGAGTGTCTTTGTAGAGTAAACTAGCCCTTTTACTCTAGCTCCATACACGAGGAAAAATATCCTACAAAAACCTAACTCAAGCTGTTTCTGTGGAAGGCTGAGATTAAGGTCCTCCTAGCAGTTGGGAAATTAAGACTATTTAGATTGATTGTTAGTGATCACTGTGACAAGTAAACACGTTGATTTAAAATATGCTTGATAAAGCTCAATAAGATAAATAGTGGGATGTCAGAAATAGAAATTAAATTATCCAATTTTGAAGCTAATTTCTTTTGCTGGGGTTCTGGTAAAAGTAAGTTGAATTGCATGAGAGAAATCAAAAATGAGAAAAACAAAATTAGACACAATTAAGATTTCATTATCTTAGCAAGGCATTCTGAATTGTAACACATGAAAATATTTTCAGAATAGTGTAAAAAAAAAAAGAAAAAGGGTAGGATCAGCAGACACTCCTGGAGAAATATTTTAAAAGTATCTCCAAAATACTACCAGCTGATATCAGACAGCTAAAATGAACATTTTCAGTAATGTTGCCATTTTTCACTTGTTCCAGTGCACTTTCCATGAAAGATTATCAAAGTGTTTTGCAAACACCTGTTTAATCTTTAAGTAGTTCTTGTATCTTTACCACTTGGTTCCCAATTAGGACTGCTGACCAGTAGAGAACAATTGCTATAAAGGAAAAGAAACTCCTCTATTCTTAAGGCTTGAATTCAAAAGACAAGTACGTATGGATTACTACAAACTCAGCTCAGCCTCATACTTTTATGCTACAATAATTTTCTTCAGACTACAATTTTCTCTTAGAGTTAGGGTTAGAGGATCCAATTACTTTTTTCAGCTTTATACAGCATAAGACAATTTAGCACACTGCCAGGTGACCCAGTGACAACAGGTCCCTAATCTTTCTTGCAAGGATTCTTCTGCTCTCTCTGTTATTAGCAACAGGTAATCTGGCAATGCACTGTGAACCCCACTGTTCCTCAAATTGATTTTTATTTTCTTTATAAAGTTTTTGCTCTCTCCCCTAAAGACTGCTCAACATTTCTCAGAAAACTACAAAGCAGCTGCTGCGCTCTGGTAGGAAATAACGATGGCAACTTTAAGAATTTTGTGGAAACCTACACAAGAAAAGCAAAGCCGTATTGGGGTATGTCACAGACTGTGACTTGAACAACTGTGGCCTGCAATATTCTGTTTCTAAAAAAAAAAAAAAAAAAATTGGCAGCAACCCTATAACAGTTGACCTCAAACTATTATTTATTCTACTTGAGAAGTTGCTATACATCTATTTATCCTCCTCGCAAGAGGGGAGGAAAACATTTGCTAGAAGGCAGCACATTATTATTTCTTTTCCACTTCTCTGCACAGCTAGTCACACAATGAAAATGAAAGCACTTCAGTAAAATTCACCATAATAAGCATATGTTGCATTAACATATCAGTCTGAGCTATTGGTATCACTAGACAAAGACATCCTGTTCTTCATCTACATTCTGTTCCTCATTCATCTATAAATTAAGCTGTTCTCACTACTAATTAAATGGGACATACAAATATTGTCCTGTGCAATATAATCAGATAAAATTTTATTTTTACTTTCCCACAAAGCTGTAGCTAGATGCAAAAACAGATCGAGAAATCTAATTTCAGCCATTCCTGTGTAAAATTACTTCTTTGGATTTATCTCACATTTTCTCAATATACAGGGAGTTTTTTGCCTATTTCAAACTGGAATGAGGAGAAGATATTAACTACTGAGGTCCTTTTTGTTTGTTTTTAAAAAGAAGGAAAAATAAATACTTGTATCAGGAAAAAACCATAAATTTGATTTACCTGAAGACCTGAATGAGTCAGAAATTTTCTGCTGACATCATTAATTTCAGCTAATACTGATTCAGTAGGAAAAAAGAAAACATTGCCAAGACATAATTGCTTCAATGAAACCCTCTTTAGAAACAGGTTTTTATCTCAGAGAGAACATTCTGGTCAAGATCAGGGAAGGAAATTCTTAAACAGTTCCACATGGGAATGCGAGTTTCATCACATCTCAGGTGAGGGTTATAATTATATGGGCAGTAGTAATCCTTCAAAGAAAATTCCTCAAACATTACTACTAGAATAAATCTGCTATTTATTAAATAATCAATGCGCTAAGAAGTGAATAATAAAAACCCCCACAGTTGTAGTAATAATCGTGCAGATATGAAAGACACGATCACATTTTGGGTCCACATAAATAAAGAAGTTTAAGGTGGAAACTCTGATAGAAAGCATTTAAAGCACATCAATAATCTAGCATTAAAACCACTTGGAGCCTTTGACATGACTATGCAAGAAGGGATTTAAAGATATTTCTCCATCATCTCAAAAAAGATATCGCAGTGGCTAGTTACCATCTGGCCTAAAGGTGCTCCTGAAAAAACTCCACAAATATTGACTTTTCCTAAGACAGTATGAAAGCCCAAGAAAGGCAAATCTCAAAAATCTTCAACTGTCTTTGCAGGAGAGGTCCGAAACTTTAGCACATATTGTGCTTCTATTTAAATGGAAGAAGTCACTCTCAATTACTATAATGAAAAAAAAATATAAATAAATTATTAATTAGGGTACATTTAATTCACATAATTAGGATAAGTCTATGTATCTTTCTTTGTATATTCTTACAATTATTGTAAAAGCAAAACACTTGCACACACTGGGAGTGCTGTGTTTAGTGTTCTGTTGCAATTGAAATACTCTAGTCAGTAAAAAAGTGAAATTGCATAAAATAGTAAAAGATTTAATATTCCAATCTGAGAACCAGGTATTTTGTTTTTACAAGTAAAATATTGATTGTTTAAGACAATAAATTCTTCATCAATCGAATATAATCACTATATAATTTGGGTTTTTATTTTTTAGTTAAATTTTTCCTGCACACTATTCTTTATAAGATCTTTTTTTACTATAAATTCAATATTGCTCCCTATGAAGAGGTTAAAGGATTTGTAATTTAAGTCTCTATTTAGAAAATTAATAAACAGAGATGCTTTCCTGGACTGGTGCACTGGATTTTGTTTAAACATCATTCAGCTTTTTGCTTTCTCCCACTCTTCTCTGAAGGAAGCTTGTCTTAAAGAAATCTTAACTCTTCAGTATTTTTACTAAATAGAGAAAGAGTTAACTGATGAAGGAAAATAATGATTGAGAAATGATGATGATCCATGTTAAGGCATTAAGCCTCATCTCATGTAGAAATGTTGTTGAATGTTATTGAGCTGGTTGTCTCTGATGTAAAGTGAAGTGTTTTAGAACTCCTCTGACGGAGGGATAAGTCACTCATGTGCAAACTGTCTTCCTAGGTCTATTTCAGAAGTTTTATCAAGCAAATTCTCTGAATACAGTTCTCAGCTTGCCTGCTGTGTGTCCATTGGTAAGATTTTTTGGATATTGTATTCCTCATAACACACAGGAATATTTGGCAGCACTACTTAGGATATTGCATATGTTCTACAGAACCTCAAAGTCTCAGTCTAAGTTACAGAAGCAATTGTAGGATCAATACAGAGAAGCATGGCAGGATGGTATGCAAGTACAAAAAAGGAAAATATTTCATTTTCTAAAAATAATCACACAGCAGAATTCAGGAGACTTCGAGAGATTTCACTAGATTCTACTTTAGATGCAACAGAAAAGGGTCTGAGATCAGCAATGGATGTACATTAGAGAAAAATTATTTTGACAAAAAACATTCAGAGCATATGCAAAGTACTAGCCCCTTTGATTTAAAAATAGCAGTGGTACAATGTTTTAGAGGAGGGAAAGACAAAAAGAGTGGTGCATGCCATGTTCATCCTTTTTAAAATGATGTCTTCACTTTTACTAATGATATTGATCACTATTTATGTGCCCCTGCTAATGTAGAAATACTGAACTATAGAATCAATCGTAGAATCATAGAACAGTTTTGGCTTGAAGACACCTTCAAGATCATGAAGTCCAACCTTAGCGCTATCAACACCACTAAACCATGCAAAGTAACATATACCCTTCTCTTAAACACCTTCAGGGACAGTGACTCAGCCACCTCCCTGGGCAGCCTGCTCCAATGGCTGACAACCCTTTTAGTAAAGAAATTCTTCCTAATATCCAACCTGAACCTTCCCTGGTACAATTTTAGGCCATTTCCCCTTGTCCTCTCACTCGCCACTAGGGAAAACAGAGGAATCTCCTCCTCTCTACAACCTCCTTTCAAGTAGTTGTGGAAAGCAATGAGGTCTCCCCTCAATCTCCTCTTCTCTAGGCTAAACAGCCCCAGATCCCTCAGCCCTTCCTCACAGGACATATGTTCCAAATCCTTTACCAGCTTGGTAGCCAAACTAAGAACAATGGCATTTCGATAACATCTTTGTTTTTCACCAACAGCATGAACTTATAGGGCCTGATAAAAGAAATGGACACTTTTCCTCAAAGAATGTCTTTAGATTTTAGATAAACTAGCTAGTAAAGTCATGAAAGATTGATTTTTAAAGTTCACCCCCTAAAACAATATTTAGGAATCCAACTATGCAACTATAATTCTCCATGTATAGAAATCAAACGGTTCTTACAAATTTCAGTTGTTGACACTTTCAAAAATTGTGCTTACCCATATAAGAGTGAAATAGCATGTACTCAGCTACTCAAAATAACTAAAGTAGGGTTTCTCATAGTGAGGTTCATGACCATCTTTTCCTCATTTCAGGAACTGAGCTGCCACTGATTCAGTTCACAAAATCTGAGAGAAAGATTGAACTGGCATAAAGCTTGGGAAAAATTTTTCGCATTAGGAATATCTTGTGTTCCTTACATATCCTCAGCAAGAAGTATTTTAGATCAAATCTGGCTGAATGTTTATGTCAGACACCATTTGCACCTTTTGCACAACAAGAAAGAACATTCAGAAAAATCTTTTTCAACCTGTGAAGCACCATTCACTAAAGTCAATAGTGTTAAAAATAAACATGAGTGAAGAAGACACTGGGGTAATATTTCTGTTTCCATAGTTACCTTATTTTCTGGACCAATGATACAACCACGTGAAAAAACCATAATGACTATCAGGGAAAGAAGTAGTTCATCTGAAAGCATGTTTTCCTGTTATTAGTCACACCTGCAAAAGGCAATAATAGTCACACAGTCATAGTTCTTTACAAAAGCTTCCAAACTAACCATCAGCTGGCAGCAACTCTCTCTTCACATGCAATCATTGCCTCTTCTTGCACCGTGGCATGGTTTGGAGCACAATGTGCAGAAAATTAGTGTGAATCCTGCACATCTTATATATTGTAATCTATGCAACACTCCTCATTTCTGCTTTTTCCTAGAACTATTCTTAGTCTGAAACTGAGGGTGAACTGATAAAATTCCCACTCCTTGCTGCACTATTCCATCGAAAGACACATCTTCTATTGTGTGCAGAGATTTCTGCCCCCACCTGTTGGTGCACTCCCTTCTGGCCAGGTATATGAACAGTTGGTAACCTAGAAGAGCAAAAAGACAGCTTTCTGAACTTTGTATTTTTTATTTTCTTACCTACAGGGATTTACCAATTATTCTAGAGAGGAAATTCAGAGATTTTTTTTTTTTTAACCCAGTAGCAAGGCAGGGGATCACTCACAAAGACAGAAAATACAGAAGCAGTTGAGTCTTACCCCCAACTTTCACCCTGTATTTCAGATGTGGTGCTCAGGTGAGCAAGCAGTCTCTACTCCTTCTGGACTCTGGTTTAAGTGGTTTAATACAGACCATTCCACTCAGCCTACATAGAGGAACACTCACAGAGACCACAGCTCAGTAACTCCATAAAGGAACTGAGTATGACTATGTGACCACTTCCCAGATACTTGGGAGGAAAAACTGAGGAGCTTAGATTTAGTTGTCAGCCTAAATTGGTCCTGATAATTTCTGTCACAACGAATAATTGGAAGTATCTCCTGCCCATCATGTCAGCTTGAAATTGCCACTCTCCAGCTGAAACACGTCTGACAGTACAAAATTGGGCATGACAAGGGCAGGAGTTCAAGAGATGCCAACTGTAGATCTCGACCCTGAGCATGCAAAATGGTCATGCCCTTCACGCACGCAATGATCTTTCACTTCTTTTCATAGTAATACAATATGCTCATCGTGTGTACTTAATTCCCATCATATTTACTTCAAAATCAAGGCTAGTTAATTTTAAAGCTTTTATTTTCATAGATTCAAAATCTCAAAAATAAAATATCTTTCAATATTATCTTTTTTTAATAAATCCATTTCTAATCTGCAGATTATCTTTGCTCTTTCTTGTTCTCCCTTTCCAACACGATGTGAAGGTCCAAGTCCAAAATTCAGGATTACAGCAGAGCACTGTGAGACCTTGGTGACCATGTAATCTAATGGATATTCCCACAAAGACTTGTCTAGTTTTTAGAGTAAACCAGTATTTTTCCTCTTACACTTTTGTCTTTAATTTCAAAAAATACATTTCCCAAAGAAAAAGCAGCACAGAAAATGAGCAGAAGTTCCCCAAAAAAAGTCATTGTTGCAATTTGAAATTTTGAAGAAGAGAAATTTCAGGTTCTAAATGGAACGAGGAGAGCAGTAATACAGAAAAAAAAAAACCAAACCAACAAGAAACCACCAAACAAATAAAAAACCAAACGCACAATAATGATAAACCTCAAAACACAAAAGGCTTTGGTGTATGTGTGAAGAACAGCAGTGAAAAACTGAGGCATGGAAAGTGCTCATTTCATCCTACGCCTACCCATAAATATGGTGCTTTGTTTGGAATCTTACAAAGCTCATGTGTACCTGCTACGCTTTATCCCCGGCCTTAAAAATAGGGAGCCACTGAGCTCTGCTTCTCTGGCAGTAATTTAAATGGGGTGCCAGAGTGTTTCACAAGATTGTGAATGCTAGAACCTGATAAAAATCAGGGAAGATTAGGAGGGCAAAGCTGAAGGTATCATAATCAACTCAAGCCAAGTGTCCCAAACCAAAAAAAACTAAGGCACTTACAAAATTAGGACAGACAGTGGACAAAATATTTTTTGTAAACTGAGAAAAATGCTGTAGAGAAATAATTTAGATGCAAGAGATAAGACTTTTATTATCATTTTTCAAAACATAATGTGACAGCAAAAAGACAGAAAATTGAATTAGCAGATATCACAAGTTCCACTGTAATGGAACACTAATTAACTAATTAGCTTAATATGAATTATTCAGCATAATTTAGACAAATACTGTGGAGAAAAATACTGAACACAAGGATGTTTTCCTGTACCATTTCCTATTCTGTGCTTAGAAAAGGCAACAGGACACCATATTAGCATGAAATTATGTGACATAACTTTTGATTATTTTAGCTGCAGCTGCTTGCAAGGACTGTAAAGCAGGTCCCCATGTGTTGCCTGATCTAGTTGAGAGGCATCCCTGCCCATGACAGGGAGGTTGGATTAAATGATCTCCAAGGTCTCTTCTAGCCTAGGCCATTCTATGGTTCTATGACTCTATGATACTCTTACTGAATTTTGAATCAGATAAATTGTTATTCTAATTGCATGCTCACATATTTAAAAAAATTCCTTTCTACTTTTCTGTGCATCTCATTCCTTACTATATCCGCACCAGAATCAGGCTGAGAGGAACTAGATGATGTCGTCAATCACTTGGTCTGCTAACAGAGTGACATCAGTTACAGATCTAAGCCACTTCTTAATGCTCCTTAACAGAAACAAATGTTATGTGCATCTAGCCGTAGTGAAAGAGTCTACCTCTCTGCAAATCAATCAACGTGGCTAGCCATTGCACAAAAGCTTCAAAGATTATTGAATTATTCACTACTATGATTGTGTTTCTCAGCTGCAATGCATGGTTAACCTAGTGAAAGACAGAGTGCTATGAACAGAATCAAGAAATTACCCCTTAAAAGGCATGGCAGAATTAGTCTGCTGTTAGCCCAATGGTTCTGTTGTCAGTAAAGCTTTGGGAACACTCTCCTGTGCTGGCACACAACCTGTTCAATTCAATCAATAAACCTCTACACAGTTCCATTTTGTTTTATTGTGCTTGTTTGCTGTTTTCCACAGGAAATTAATTTTGTGCTCCATTTGAAAAGTAGATTACGGCCTGAGCACATTCTGATTTTTTAGATGAAATTAACGTTACACATCTAGGCAAAAAAAGCAATTATCAAAAATCTTGGCCAATGAAGTTTTGGGCATGTAACTTTTAATTTAAGTATATTGTGCTTGTTTCCTTATATACATGGTTGCTAAATGAAAAGAAGTCTGGTGAGAGAGTTTTTATTTACGCACACTTCAAAGATTGTCATGTTTAAAAGAAAAATAGGAATTAAAATACCCCATGTATAAACAGTTGATTAAGTTCAGCAGTTCCATGTTCCAGATTTATCATGTATTTACAAAACTGTATCTTGAAATCACACACCCCACAACCCTCGTCAAATAAATAAATGAAAACACAAAACCTGAAAACATAGCAGTGCTATCCCATGCTCTACTACATTTATCATAGAAGTGAGACTGTTGATGAGCATTTCTCCCTGGTTATTGCTAATAAGTCACTGCACAGATGTACAAGCCAAGAAGCCATTTGGCCACATCAGCAGACAGCAGTAATAAAGCCTGCCTTTGCACTAGACTTCCATAACACCAGTATGGTGCCATATTAGTGGCTTCCAGAAGGGAAATGTCCTAGAGGAAAGCCAGCAGACATGGCACATAACTGTGAGCCTGAGAAAGCAAACATTCACATTTTTATTCTCCCTGTAGGGAAGAATATGTCAAACCAACTCTAACTGAAGCTTTCAACACAGAGCAGTTCTGATAATAGCTGAAATCGAAGGACTTTTTTCTTTTTTTGCTCTTACACTTAGGTAATCACAAAAGCTCTCAAAGTTCTTATCCTCAAAGTGCATATGTAATGCTGTGAACCAGTAAGTCCTAAATATCAAGTTTTAAAGGATATATAGAGCCTAATATTTACCAGCAAGATGAGGCAGCAGTGGAAGAGAAGGCAGGACAATCAAGATAATGATCAATATCTTAATTATTTGAAGACAAAGTCCATAAAGCATAGAGTGCTGGAAATAGTCTATAGTGGAAATGAGGAATCTCCCTTCAGAAAACTCCCACTGTGTTGTTCTGCAGCATCCAGACAAAGCTGATTTCTCTCTTTGGTGGGTTCCAGCCCTATGTATAAATATCTACATCACGTCTACCTAAACAAATACTGATTTTTGTGCTGCGCATTAAAAGTCACTCAGAGAAGAGAATGGTGTATTCATAGTCCCTGGCAAGCTGGAGTATAGAATCATAGAATCATTTAGGTTCAAAAAGACCTTTAAGATCAAGTCCAACCATTAACCTAGTGATGGCAGATCTACCACTAAACCACGGCCCTGAGCACCTCATCTACACAGTTTTTAAATACTTCCAGCTATGGTGAATCCACTGCTTCCTTGGGCAGCCTGTTCCAATACTTGACAACCCTTTCATCTGATTGAAGAAATTTTTTCTAATATCCAGTTTAATCTGCCATTGGCACAACTTGAGGCCATTTCCTCTTGTCCTATCAGTTGTTATTTGGGAGAAGAGATCAACCTCCACCTCACTACAAACTCCTTTCAGGTATTTGCACAGAGCAATAAGGTCTCCCCTCAGCCTCCTTTTCTGCAGCCTAAAAAATTCAAGCTCCCTCAGCCATTCCTCGTGACTTATTCTACAGACCCTTCACCAGCTTCCTTGCCCTTCTCTGGACCCACTTCAGAACTCAAAGTCTTTCTTGCAGTGAGGGGCTCAAAACTGAACTCAGGATTGAAGTTGCAGCCTCATCAGTGCCAAGTACAGGGAGACAAATCCCTGCCCTGTTCCTGTTGGCCATACAATTTCTGATATAGGCCAGGATATTATTGGCCTTTTTGGCCACCTGGGCACACTGCTGGCTCATGTTCAGCCAGCTGTCAATCAACACCACCAGGTCCTTTTCAGCCAAGACAGCCTTCTAGCTGCTCTTCTCCAAGCCTGGAGCACTGCCTGGGGTTGTTGTGACCAAAGCACAAGACCTGGCACTTGGCTTTTTGAAACCTCATACATTTTGCCTCGGACCACTGACCCAGCCTGTCCAGATCCCTTGGTAGAGCCTTCCTAAAGCTCTATAGCCTTAGAGAAGGCTACTTAGAAAGAAGTCTTAAACCCTACATGACCATTATCAAGCACTTCTGTTGTTTCTGATACAATAACCCTTGCATCTTTACTGCCGTATGGATCCCCATCTTCTGCCTCCACTGAGCAGCAGGTCAAAGGACCTCACTAGCACACAATCCCTCAAACACCAGCATGCTACCTCCAGGTACATCTCCATCAAGCCTGGTTTTATCTCTTCCCCGCTTCAAAGCTCTTTCAGTGAGCCCCGTTAACACTTGTGCAAAGATCCTTTTCCCCCTTTGCAACAGGCAGACCCCTTCTCTCGCCAGCTGGCCTCGCATCGTATAAACTGATCCATGATCAAAAAACCCGAAATTCTGCTGGTGACACCAAGTTCAGAGGCAGGCTCTTCCTGTTACTTACCGCGTCTTTCCCTGTAACCGAAGGGATAAAAGAGAGTTCTTGATCCGTCAACCAGCCGTGGTGTGTACAGAGCCTTAGAGAGGCTACAGCTCTGTGGTAGAGCCAGCAGAACTTCAACACGCTTCCACGCAAACCAACAACCCACACTCTGGTCACTCCCAAGGCCACATTTTAGAGGTGGAGAAGGAGTGTGTGGCTGTGGTTGCTCTGGCAACACCCAGGCCTGGCCCGTGCCCTGGATGGGTCTCTCCAGGGCCTGGGCCTGCCCCCGCCTCGGGAAAACCCACTGCAGGGTGGGGCCAGTAGGGGCAACTCCCCTTGTCAATGAAATGGCCTCTATAGAATAATTACATCCTGGCTTCTTGGCACAACATTTATCTCTTTTTCACCAAATGTGACTTCTTGGGAGCCTTTATTAACATGTTACTGAATAAATACTTCTAATCACGGAATCTCACATGCGCTTGTGCAAACAGTTTTGCCATGCTTCCTTCTTCTAGGATGTGAGGAATGTATTTTATAATCAAATTATCATAACCTTCCCTAGGCAGGCAGAAGGAATAGTGATTTGCCTGCCTCTTTGTAGAAGCAGCGAGGGTTGACATAACTGCATCAGTGAAGTAAAGGCTATGGCAAAGTTCAGGTGTGAAATGCCAGGAGAGGGAGGGAAGCAGTGTTACAGCTGTTGGTGGGATTTTTTCCACGGCTGAATTGGATTTGGTCACAAAAAAATTGCAGGAAGCAGGGTAGGGATGAGAAAGGTTAGGAAGGAAGATTAAAATTAAACCAGAAGGTTTTGGTAGAGTTCAGGTCTCCATTAATTCTGCCTTCATTAAATGAAGACACCCAAACACACATTAAACTTCTTTCCTGTTGGGGATATAAACAACAGAAAATACGGGCTCCTTTTCAACTAACATGACCAAGCAAACAGAAAATATAATAACTGAGAAATACAAAAAATATTAAAAATATTCTTACCGTTTTATTCATTAGATCAGCTCACATGTACCCAAAAGAATAAGGAACATTCTGAGAACGTGATGTTTTTATGTTTTAGTTAGTATATTCCTTCAGCAAAACTGAGATCTATACTTCCACATGGATGCTGTTGAAATTTTAATTAGTTCTAATTACACAATACATGGATGTTTAAAATTTTATTTGTCCCTTTGTTCTTTGATTAGTCCTTTCACAGCTTTTACCAACATCTTTCCAGCTTCTTTAAGCAGAATTAAATGTACTTTCCAAATAAGTTGCCTGCAAGTGCTAGGGAAAAAGACAAAAATGAATTTGTTTAAAATGTTGCATTTCTTTACAATACTCACTGTTGAATATCATTCTAGGCTATTGATAAGTAACTGTGGGATTCTGTGAAAACATCATATAATAGTCTTGTTTCTTTTGTTAAGAAAAGGATTTGAAATGTTTTGAGATTTAAAGTCGCTATTTCAATGGCTGAATTGTCTAACCTTTTCATGTAATTTTGTGAAAGAAACATGAACCTCCTGATGAGTTATACTAAATGAAAATGCCAGCTGAAAAGTCACTGAAAACAAAATCTGCCTTACTCTCTCTTTACTGAGGCTAATATGCTCTAGAGAGTGCAGTGTAAAATTAAATAAAATAGGAAAGAAAGGGAAAGGAAAACAAATTCAATATTTTTAAATTATGGCTGAAGGCAACCCATCTAGACATGAAATGCAGGATGAGTAAGCCTTTGTTGATTTACTGAATTTGTATAACTGTCAGATTTAAGCTTCCTAAAAATCCCTAACTAAAACAGTGTTCAATTGTACTACCTGGAAAGTCAGGGCAGCTTAAAAAAAATTAAACTGTCACTATGTTCCTGTTCAGTTTCTCCCTGAATGATTTAACGCTAAAATTCTAACCTCATTGTTTTGGGGAAGGGAAATTAAAAAATAAATCTGTTTGTAGCAGCTGCTACATTTCATTTCAATATTTAGCCAAGCAATTTTTGCAAGATAAGATGGATATTAATAGAAATTATTTTACATAAAAATGGATGCTGTACATTCTGTAAATCAGTTCAAAGTCTGTTTTGATTATTTGTTAAATGCTGCCTTTTACATGTATATTAAAAAAGGGAATTTTCAAATAGTAATAATAAAAATCACCAGCTTTTCTTCACTCTTCACTGCATAAATTAAGGACTACAGTATTTTTTTAAAAGCAAAATATCTTTAGCCTGAATAGAATATGATCTTCAGTGGAATGAACATTCACAGGGACAGCATTCGCTTCTGTCCCACAACCATCATAATTTCAAAGTTCAGACAAGGACTACATGAAAAGGCGGTGGCAACAAAGGCTTAGCAGGTGCAAAAAAGTGTATGCACAATGGAAAGCACCAAAGCAAATCAGAGAAGGCAGGGGAGTTGGAACTAGATGATCTTTAAGGTTCCTTCCCATCCAAACCATTCTATGATTCTAAGATTTTGAGAATTTCCAGCATATAAACGATGAACACTGCATAATTTTATCACATCACAAACAGACTTTTCACAGGATCAAGCAGACTTTCCCACATGTTTGTACAGGTTAGGTGATTTTTAGCTGGCCAGAGTCCCTTTCTTTAGTGCTGTGTTATCTTTTAATTCCTGTTTTTCTTCCCCAAGTGATTGCTATACTCAAAAGTCTGTCTTTCCTTTGGATTCCCTGGTTACTTGGCACATCAGCAGGCCATCCTGGCTATCCCTGGATTTATTAATGAAAATTACTATGACAGTGTGATGTACCAAAGTTGTAACTCCTACCTGGCCTTAGAGTTTAATCAGCCAGAGTGGGAAATGTGGTGCAGGTGCTCCTTCTTACACCTTCAGCAAGTCTTGGGAAACCTCTACTTTATTAAGAAGTAAATAGATTAAATTACAGATATATACAAATATCTCCTCACATAGATTCAAGGAGACAGCAGACTGATTTCTCAACTGGCATTAGGAAGAACAGTGAGTTACTATATGTTTTCAGGAACATAAAAATGCCTGTTTCCATAACTACAACTCAAGGAATAAAAACATCCTCAGTCCCCTATATTTACAGTACAACTAAAACTGGAACAGATATTTCAAAAAGGCTTAACAAAGCAAGATGAATAGGTAGATATCTGTCTGGCCAGTGAAAATTTGAGAATGGCCCTGACAAATGCTCAAAAACTTAAGTGGAATTGATGCTGTGCTGTTTGCATTCATCACTGTTTTACACACTGCCAGCAACTTATTATATCAAAGGGCCAGCCATAATTATCAAAAAATGTATTTTCCAGGCTTTGAGCCCCAGCTATAATCCACTAAAGACAGAAGAGGTGGAGTTCCACAGAGTGGAATATTTGGCTGAGGCAGTCCCTATGTCCTTAATACAAAAAAGTAAGACACTACCTTCCCTAAGGATCAGCAAAGTACATTTGGAAAGTAGATATTCTTGAGAAATTGCAGTAGGATACCTGCAAAAGAGAAGTTGAAAAGCAAAGGTGCACCAGAAAGATTGAGAAGGTAAGGAAAGATACAGTTTTCAATCTGCAGCAAACCCTTCAATAAATTTCAAGGGCCTGGGCCATACTTCACTTGTATCCAAAACATATTCATGCAGCTTTAGCTCTTGATTATAAATACAACACTAACGCTTTCTTAATGTCGAGTAGCTATTGCTTTAGGCAAAGAAGTACTTAACAGCCTTCTTGAGCATGCGAAGTTTAGGGCAAGGGGAAAAAATCATCTAATTTTTTTTTAATTTCCAGCCCTGTTTAGAGTAAACATCAGTTGTCTCATCAGCTGCTATTATGAGGAAGAATGTACTCCGAGTGCACAGATGTGGATCATAGAAACAAATTAGGCCTAAAAGACTTTTTTCCTTCTTGTCATAAAAAGAACTAAAAGGAACAAGCCTGAATTATGCACTGATTTTAATAATGAACAATATTGGATGACATTTTTACTTGACAAAGTGGAATTTCTTCCCAACCGTTATTATTTTAGCCTATGTTTTTTTAGAAAGCATTAACCCACTGGTAGCTGCTATGTCTTCAAGCTGGATTAAAGTGGGAGAGAACATAAAGATAACTTGATTGAATGTGCAGTACTGCCTTCCTCTCCTGTCTGAGAAATTTAAAAATACTGAAATTCTCAAAAGTGTATTCTATAGATAATTTGTTTTGTTGTCTTTGTTTTCACCTGAACTCTCTGGAGGAAAAGGAAATGCTATAGATAGCCTTAAAAGCTTACATATTTTGACACCTGGATACCATAGACTACGAAGAATGTCCTTCTAAGTTAACCATTGTTTTCTGGACAAGTTCAAGGTACTACTTTTATTCTGAGAAAACATCCATCACATTTATAGCAGGCATCACAGATGCAAAAGACTTACCCAGATCAGAAACTCTCAGAATAAAATAGATCAAGCAGCAAAATAGCTCCCAGTGAGGGCTTCTGCCACATCGTCCCCAGTGGAAGGGCTCTGGGAGCTCAGGCACTTGGTAAAAGATCTCCTGGAGGTTTTGGAAGTGCAAAAAGGAGAGTGAAGAACCACAAAGGCTGTCCATCCTAACCAGCAGGGCAACCAATGCAAAAGGGTGCTTCCCCATTAGAAGACACCACTGTGCTTAGGGAACAGTGACTCTTTTTATCAATTTCTTTCCCTTTTTAGTCTGGGAAGATTTGGCTATTCCTTTACTCTTTTCTCACCTGCAGTTCGTTGATTGCTCCACTGTATCAGCCACCCCAAAAGTAAGAGAAATCCAAAGGCTCTAGTTCATGAAAAACTCACAGGCTTGTCAATTCTTCTACTGTGCCTGGATTCTCTTGACTCTGGGGCTTAAGCAGTGGTTTTGTTGATATCATAGTGTACAGCATATAGCAGAGACAGCAAAGCTTATGGATACCGGTATTCTCCATGTGAAATCTGCGTAAGACCTTTATCTGTGAACAGTGTTCAAACTGATCAAAAGTCTGATGAATATCACAGCAGAAAAGCAAAGCAGGACAAGGAGATATATACAGTGGCAGCAGAAGGAGAAATTGAATGCAAGTACATTCCAACCTGAATCTCCTAAATTTGCAAGTTTGCCATCTTATAGTGACTGGAAATGCAATTAGTAATTGATTAGTATTTTTATAAAATAACCGTAAATATTATCAAAATTAACACTGTTCTAAAATAATAGTAGCAAAAATAACAGTAAAAAAGTGAAGAAAGTGTCTTCAGTAAGATTGAGATGATTAATATGTCACAGGTTAGGGCTAGGCTGGCCACTAACACGGACAGACGCTCTCTAACCCCCTCTTTCCCCCCCAAAACGGGAAGGAAAAGGAAATGAAGCAGAGAGACTTACCGGTTAGAGAAGAAAAATTAGAACAGCTTTAATGAAACACTAACGGAAATAATAGTGAAATTATAAAAATAAAGTCAGTTGAGCATGGCGCTAACAGCACCAAGGTCACGGGTTCGATTCCCGTTCCATCCCCGTGTGTTGTCTGATCTAGTCGAGAGGTGGCGTCTCTGGCGACAGGGAGACTGGATTAAAATGATCTCTAATGTCCGTTCCACCTTAGGCCATTCTATGATTCTAACTATATACAACTATATATAAGCCCGATTTGAACCTGACTATGCCCCGATATCAATCCCCACTGATGCTGCA
>NW_009692874.1:0-1249 GCF_000703405.1 Apaloderma vittatum | reverse complement strand
CCAGCTGAACTGGATTTGCAGCAGCAGCAGCGTCCTTTGTCTCCTGGGGCTCCTGAGGTAAAAAGGGCCAAACTAAAATGCTCTTTTCATGGCTCAAGTGGAGATAGATCAAATGCCCTGTCAAAACCCACCATGCTGCCCTCTCCAGCCTTGGCTGTTAGTGCAGCAGGGTCAAGACCTTTCACTCTAAACATTTTTTTTGTGTTTATGGGGAGGCATGTTAACAAATATGTGGGATCCAGGCTCTTGGGATCTGTTTCTATGGAGTTCTGCTCTTCCCCTCCCCATTTCAAGACATGCTCTTATAGAAACAGGCAATATCACAGCCCAAGGGAGATGCCCAACCCCAAGCACCAGCAAGCTTTACCTCTTCTTCTTGGGTTTCAACCACAATATCTTGCATCTTCATCTTCTTGCCTTCCAGCATAAGGTCATCCAGAAAGCTGAGCTCTTGCTTCGAGAAGAAGAACTCCATTGCTTTCTGGACAAGAACGACTGCCAAAACCTTCATAAAGAAGCAGGAAGAAGCGGTGAGGCCAGAGATGCTGTTGCTACATCTCACCTCAACGCTGCAAACACGCTACTCCCAAGCGGCACCGGCTCTCACCAGCAAGGGGAAGATGATGGCGACATGGGTCACCTTGATGGCCCAGAGCACGATGAGGCAGAGCAGCTGGATGGCCGTGAAGAGATGCACCTTTTTCAAGGGGACGTGCCGCAGGTAGGGCAAGCCCAGCTGGTCTTTCACCAACACAGCAAACAGCTTCAAGCGGTCAAAAAACTGCAAAATCAAAGGGGGAAAGCTGTCACCGTGGGACTGTGGAAACTTTCTGGCCCTAACGAGACATGCAGGAGGACTCAGGTTCTCTCATGCAATGAGAAATCCTGGATCCCACCACGTTCCTCCTGGGAGCAGCACCCATTTCCCCTTCGCTCCCTCTGTAAGGCAGCCTGCCCGAGAGCTGCTATTCTGCCATCAGCCTTTCCTGGCCCACCGAGGGCCAAGGATTTCCACCAGAGGTAGAAATTGCCTTCCCTTTGCACTCCCTTCCCCCGTTTTCACATAACCAAACCCTGACCTGCCCTGAAGCCCGAAGAAGAGCGTGCTGAACTTGCCTCAGAGAATTCAGGGCTTTGGAGGATCTCCATCCAAGATCCATGACCCTGACACTGCTCCTGCCACCAGAAATCTCTATTTCATGAGCAGCAGCATGTGATGCAAAAGCTACCCAGCAGAGAGATGGGATGT
>NW_009692873.1:0-55131 GCF_000703405.1 Apaloderma vittatum | reverse complement strand
AACATGGCACCTCTCCTCATTGGTTCCTCTAACACTTGGATAAGGAAGTTGTCATCGATGCATTCCAGGAATCTCCTGTAGTGCTTATTCCCTGCCGTTTTGTTCTTCCAGTTGATGTCTGGGTGATTAAAATCCCCCAGGAGGACCATGTCTTGCGATTGAGCAGCAACTCCTATCTGCTTATGAAGGGCCTCATCCACTTGATCCTGCTGGTTGGGTGGTCTGTAGCACACCCCCACTGTAAAGTCTCCTACCCTTCCTTTGACCCTGGTCCAGTTTGTGATTTGTCTGAATATGTGTGTGTGTACGTATATATTATACACAAACATATATCCCTATTTCAAGTCTATAGAGCACTTTGACTCTCATCCTATTTTCTAATCTTGTTACCGGACATCAGACAAAATCTTTAATTGTTTTGGATTATGAAGCTGTTGTGACCACTGGAGTGAAGTGCTTTTATCTTAAGAGAAAAATAAATGTCAAGTTCTATTAGTAAACAACAGGCATTGTTTCTTTACATAAACTCTGCTGCCTTGTCTGGCCTTGTACAAGATCAAGCATTTAGTAAACCTTCAGGTCTTCTGCATTATCCTTACTCAGAAATAGTTTTCAAACAAGGAAAGTGTAAAAACACCTAGGCAAAAAAAATTCTAATTTCAGTAGACATTACATTCATGTACTAGATAACTTGACTCTGAGAAATTTTTTTCCCCACATCAGTTTTACTGGCATGAAGTTTCACAAAGCAATGTTGAAACCTATGAAGTGTTCCTCTCTCAGAGATCTGTTAAAAGTCAAACGATTTGTATGAATGGAATTAAAGTAGAGTGTAAAGACTTAATGATTCGGATGGCTGACAGTGCTGTGGTAGAAGAAACTGGGTTTATCCATGGAAACCAAATATTCTCCAGAATAACTCCTTCCTTCCCCACCCCCTTTTGGCCGTACAAGGACTAACTGTGGTGTCAGCTGCCGCGGGAATGCAAGGCATGTATCTGGTGTGTCAAAAGAATAGCAACTGCTGTCAGCAGCATTCCTGTTCTCCAGCCAGGATTGATGGCACAGGGAGCAATTTACACAGTCTTTGTCGTGCTTGCTGGAGGGTAGTGGGGAGGGGAAAACATTTTACATTTTTTAAAAAGCTTTCTTTAAAATATATGCATACATCCATATATATGTGGCAAGTACACTTACTTTTTTAGAAGAAATGTAATATTACTGTTTGCCCACTGCTGACTACATTCTTTAAACATCCTAGAGATTTGGGGTTGCAACTGTGATATTTCCTTTTTTTGCTAAAGGTTGCTAGAATTTTTTTCTTTGTAATGATGTGAAGGTTCTGGTCACCTAAATGGAACATGACTACTGTGTTTGCAGTAGTTATATTTTCTCTGCTCCCTTAGCTGAAATGCACCTCCTTGAAGTGTAGTAAGCTAGGCATTACTCCAGTATTTTTTCTCAATTCTCCTATCAAAGCTTGCAATAACTTGTAAGACACTTGCATGTTGAAGGGTGACTAAAATTGGGCCCTAAAGCTTCAACCCAGCTGCAAACCAAGACATTGGTATAAATTGAGTTCAAGTACTCTATTGAGTTCAGGTGCTCTCTTTAGAACATCTAATAAGTAGAAAAGGAAGTTTGCCATTGTGGAATATGGAGGTTCTGTTATTTGCCTCTCTGTTTCATGCAAGGTATGGACAAATGGAAATGAGATAAAGGTAGGGATTACTGTTACGCATGAAGAAATGAGTCCTTGCTATTCTATGTGGTTCATTTGGATATGCTGTGATTTAAAAATAAAATGAAATATGTAAATTTTTATTAATCAGGATACTCACAAAGATGATTTTTAGTGCCTTATGCTGCTAGCTCGACATGAAAGAGCATTCTTGTTACCTTTCCAGCAGGCTTGATCTGGTTCGAGAAGACAGGAGAAGAAACCAAAAAATTAATTTTTTATGAAGCTGTGATATTAATTTTTATGAAGAGTTTTTTTTTAACTGCCAGGTCTTATTCAACTATACTGTACAAGTGAATGCACTCAGAGCTGTAGATGAGGCAACTGAGTGCAAATATAAATCCTCACAGAATAGCTTGTAAGAACGTAACTTTTTATTTTTCTTTCCCTTTCACTGACTTAGATGTCTGAAGATATCAGACTGAAGTTCCCACAGGTAATTCAAAAACACCAGCAGTACTTCAGACAATTGAATTGCTAAGAATTTGAAGTTATTTCACTAGTTTAGGGTTTAATTTTGCTTGCATATATGCAACAGATGATGGAATTCATTGTGAGGATGTGGTTCCATGGTAGACGAGATTCCAGGACTCTTGCCTTTCCTCTGCTAGAGCTTGCTGTTTGGAGTCTGTCTGCATTTCCTATGTTTGAGAGAGAAAAATATTTATCTGGTGATGGGGTAGTAATTTTTGCACATACATATTTTGACAACTAGTATTTGTGAAATAGTGACATCATGGACAAAAGTTGCTCTGTCAGTTTTTAACATCTCAGACTTCCAAAGAGGACTATTTGGTCACATCCAAATGGAATTAATGTTCAGCTAAACTGGTACATGTTTTTTCCATTCCGTGGCTTTTTCAGTAGTCATTCTAAGTTCATAGTTGTATTAATCAGGTTAGCACTCTTTCTTTCATTAAGCATGTACCTGCTTCTTCACAAGTTACTGTCTGTGCTGAAGATACACACAGAAGTGCATATATGCACATTCACTCATATATGTCATATGGAGCCAGAGGTCTTACTGTAAAAAAAAAAAACCAAAACACCAAAACAAACAAACATAAATCAAAACCAACCATCCCCCCTCAAAATTGTAAAGCCCTGTTCCATTGAAACTAATCTATAAGATTGTTGCTTAGATGACAGGTGCAGGTTACATTCATAGCAGTCAAGAAACAAAGCAGAGAAATCAATACGTTCTGACTGTTAAGCTCTGCATAACTGTTGGCACCATACTGGGGCTACTTAATGGAATTTAAAATAGTAACAGTTGACTCATTTTATCACTTTAGTGAGAAAAAAGCATCAGCAATTGGAAAGCCTAGTAAAAGAAATAATTAAATATAGGGATAAAATTAAATACACTTTAAGGACTGTTACAGCGTCTTGTATTTTATAACCATTATGGGGTTTAGCACAGATTTTTGATTTCTGAAAAACATACAATTTTCATAACCTACCAATAACCTTGAATAGGGCGTTTAGAAAAGGTTATTGAGACTAAGCAGCATGTTATTTCTTTGTCAATTATATTATTTAAAGTATGTACTGTGGATTATTTGATCTTGATAAAACTATATACAGGTATTTTCATTAGTCTCCAATTCAGACTGTGGATGAGGGAAAACATTCTTACATCTTAATTTTCCCAAGTTTATATCAAAATACTGAGGTATGAGCTCAAAAAATGATCCTGATGTGGGTTTTTTTTGGTAGATAAATAAGATTTTTTGTAGATAAATAAAAATTAAATGAGTAAATCTGATTTAGTTTTTAAATGGATTTTCTCATCCAGGGCAGTGAAATAACACTTGAAATATTGTGTGCAGTGCTCCTCATTGAGGCCCAAGGAAGCTGAACTCTAGAGCAGGAGAGAAAAGACTTTTAGGAAAGGTTTAATAGAAGGCTATTCTCCTTTTGAAAGAAAAATTTAAAAGGTTGGTTCACTCACTTAACAAAATGATGGCTGCAAAGAAGAAAAGGTATTGCCTAGAACACATGGAGCAGAAAGGGAGAAGAGCCATTTAACCGAAAGGACGGTGCTGCTGTGAGAATAATTTGGAGCAAATTGGCCGTGAATAAAATTGACATGAAGATTAGGCAAACTTCTAGCAAGCTGCAGAGCAGTGGGGTCACAAATATTTGACCTTATCTTGATCAGTGCAGCAGGGGAATTTTGATGAGGCTGCATGAAATAAAAAGAGTTGGGAACTCCTTTACACCTCTGCTCTTGTAAACAGGATGAAAACCATCTGGGGATTTATTCTGGATTCAAGGGTTCTTAATTCAGTTCACTTTCACATCTTTAAATTAGGTTAAGGCCATTTGACATCTGAAAGAGACTCTTTATGTGGGAGTTCTAGTGCAGTGAAACCAAGTCACACCCACTCTTGATGTTTTCATTGTTGGTCATTCCTGGTTCCCTCTTGCCAGTAGAGTTCAGTGGTGTCTGTGGGAACTGGTTGGGAGCTCTTTCTTCTGTCATCCAGGCTGTTGTCCTAATAATCCAGTCGTGCTGTCATCCTATAACTACAATTGTTTGTTTGTCAAGAAAAAACTTAAGCCAAATCTCAAACTGAACTGCCCTGAACGTTAAATCGTAGTTCAGTTACAATTTGAAGGCATGCTGTCTTCGAGGCTGTCTCTAACAGGGCTTCTGACTGCTTTAACACAGGTGGACAAATGTTTTTTTTGTTGATAAGTATTTCTCTATGCACAGCGATGAGTGTGTGTACTTGGTAAAGATGGCAAAGTCAGTTCAAATATTTTCAGTCCTCTTCTCTTTTAATACCTGGAAAGCTTTTCCAAAACGGTATTTCTATTCTGCCTCTCCTCTCCAGCCCTTTTTCCTTGCTGGAGAGGAAAAGACTGCAATGGAAGAGATTTTTCTGTTTGTTTTTTTTCCGTTGGTAACTTCAGCAGTCTCACAGGAGTCCTGCACCTCAGATGCGTGGGCTGACACGGTGAAGAAATGCTAAAGCTGGAGCTGGGCCAAGCAGAGGGGAAACTTCTTGACCCAGCTTTGCTGCCATAGAAGTACTTGGGTAACTATACCATTAACGTGCTGTTTATGCCCATGTTGTATAAGACTTACGAGATAGCTGACAGGTAATAAAGTGAGCTGCTTTAAAGGTTAGGGATTGGGCACGTTTCCCAAATCCAGAGATACGGCTGTTCCGGGAACTTGGTAGGACAGAATCTACCTCTAATGGGTATATCTATCTACTGCAAATGATCCGTGTACATTTATGTGGTTTTGGTTTATTCCAGTAGTTCAGATGGAAGATCTCTATACCCAAGATTGATGAAATGGGTGTTAACTGTAACTCTATTAATTTGCACTGGCATTAACAGCCCTCTGGGAATGACCTGGGAGCAGGAGACTGCTGGCAGGCAAGGCGTCTGTCTCGTTCCTGGTGTTTCTCATATGCTGGTGACAGGCTGGATGGGATCACTGAGATTTGGCTCTAAAAACTAAGGAGAGCCTTTCAACGTGTTTGCACTTGGTGTTATTGGAAGATCCTAGTGGAAGACAGACCTGAATCCAGTTTAAGCTGATTTTTCTCCATAGATTAAGTGAAAATTGCTCAAGTTTGTTTTCACAGTTGTTCAGTTGTGATTAGGCAGTACTTTCAGATGGTTGGATACAGCAGTCCTTGAGCACAACGTCTATATTTCTTCTGCAGTACAGCTCCTGGGGTGGTAGTTTCATGGAAACACACGATGAGCCAGGGTAGCACTGGTGTGGCTTCACCCTGGGACAGTGCAACACAGTCCTTGAAAGCCAGAGTGTAATTAGGCTTTTGACAGCCAGGGTGGCGATATGCTCTTCTCATACATCTCCGCTTCCTTCCTCTCTAGCCATACAAACTAGGTAAATATATAGAAGTAAGAATAGCTTATTGGAGTCTGGTCTAAGCCAGGGATAAAGGACAGAGTGGGACCACTCATACCATGGAGCCTTGTCCCCACACATGGAGGCAAGTGGACCATAGAAACTTGCTGAGATGGCACAAGCCCACGCTGCTGCATGGCAAGGAGAGCGAGACTTAGAATGAGCTTCAGCGATGTCCAACTTCAGCACAACAGGAGAGATTTCATTAGATGAAAATGCCTGGATGGTCCCTAGTAATTGGATCATTCATAACACTATAAAGAAAGGCAAAAAGAGACAGCTGAAATAGTCTCTGCCAGTCTTGCCATGGCAGCAGAAAACATCTTTTATGTTTTCACAAAGGAGAACATGTTACATAAGTAAAATGCTGAATTATTGGCAAATTTTGAAAAATACAGTTTAGCAAGGAATAATCGGTGAAGGAAGATACTTTTAGAGGGAGGCTTTGCAGAGGCCAGCACTGAATTCACTACTATTTAACATATTCAGCAGTGAATATTAAATTCCTACTCCTAACTTTTACAAGTGCATTGGAGAGATGCTCTGCCAAAGACTGAAGAAGAGACAATCCTTCAGAGAGATCAGAAATACTATGCAACAGAGTCCATTTAAATGAAGTGGACTTTCATGTGAGAATAAACCAAATTATGTGTCTAGAAACATAGAACAACATAAACAGAATACACAGGAAAGGAAAGCGGTGACTTTAAAAAAAAGATTAGAGGGGACATTTGATCACTGTGAGGGTCCTTGCAATGGCAGCGAAGTTAGTGTACACCTTGGATGTGTGGAAGCAGAAAGATAATTTTCTGTGCGTGTACGACAGTCAGAACCTGAAAGTTGTTTCCATTCCATACTTTTTTTTAAGGATATGGAAAATTGTAGAGCATGAGGAAGAAAGAAATACTAATTACTCAAGGGTAAGAGAAAAAGCTGTATAATGAAACACTTGCAGACCAAGTTGTTCTTTATAGTAGAGCAGACTGAGAAATGACTTGATTAGTGAATAGATTTTCCATGGTAAGAACAAATGGATACAAAACAGCTACTTAATTTAGCAGAGAAAAACACAGCAAGAACTATTAGCTGAAAACAAGACAAGCTCAAATTGAGCATTTTTTATTATTATACTCATTTAGCTGTTATTAAGCACTGGGGAAGCGAACACAAATCAACAGAGACAAGATAGGACATCTTCACTTTAAGAACAGTGTTTAGCCAGGTGTGAGTTAGTCTGCTTAATATGGGTGAAATGCAAATACAGACTACAGCCAAAGATTCTTACTGTCAAAAAGTTCATTTTAAAAATCATGTTATAATGTGATCAGCAGGGAAATATTCTTTTACTTTTTTGGCAATGTCCTGAAACACATTACCTGCACCTCTTTTTCATGTGCACAGCTGCATCTAGTTAAAAATTGTTCTCACTTGAGTATGATTTTTTTAAAATTATTGTTTATATTGATTGAACTGATATCAGGATTTCTTGTTATCACATGTAGTACACTGACCATTCTCTGGGCTGAACTCATCCTAATTCAGTCCTGCATGGAAAGAACCACAGTCCACCTCCTTTTGTGGCTGTATTTTGTAATGTAATGAACGTAAAAGTCGAAGATGTCAGGAAAAAAAGAAAAATGTTAGGGTTTTTTGTAACAAATTAGAAAAGAAATCAGAGAGGCTCATCCCTTAGGATTTGAGATGCAGAATTGCTAAGGACTCCAGAGCTGCATGAGAGCTATTTCAATTCTCTGTTTCTAAAAAATAGCACAAACATGTAAAAGACTTAGGGGACTGTAGATTTCATTATTAAGGGATAACTGTCCAACTTTTGAGCCCAGAGGCAAAATTATCTGGTAGTAGATAGGCAAACTTGCATCTGGTCTTAAAGATGGGCAAAATTTAAAGCCTGGTAAAATATAATTAAGTAAAGTTCAGCTACTCAGCCTTCTTGCTCTCCTCAAGTGCTGTAGTCTGCAAATACGTTAATTATTTCTCTGTAATAGAATCATAGAACAGTTTCTGTTGGAAGAGACCTTCAAGATCATCAAGTTCGACCTTTTTCCTAGCCCTGTCAACTACTAAGCCATGTCCCTCGGCACAACATCTACTCGTCTCTTAAACACTTCCAGGGGTGGTGACTCAACCACCTCCCTGGGCAGCCTGTTCCAATGGCTGACAACCCTCTCAGTAAAGAAATTCTTCCTGATATCCAAACTGACTCTCCCCTGGCACAACTTAAAGCCATTTCTCCTTGTCCTACCATTTGCCACTAGGAAGAACAGACCAACATCCACCTCGTTACAACTTCCTTTCAGGTAGTTGTAGAGAGTGATAAGGTCTCCCCTCAGTCTCCTCTTCTCCAGGCTAAACAGCCCCAGACCCCTCAGCCGTTCCTCATACAACACATGCTCCAAATCCTTTACCAGCTTGGTAGCCCAACTCTGTACCCTCTCTGTCACCTCAATGTCCTCTTGTAGTGAGGGGCCCAAAACTGGACACAGCACTCGAGGTGAGGCCTCACCAAAGCCGAGTACAGGGGTGTTATCTCCTCCCTGCTCCTGCTGACAGCACCATTCCTGATCCAGGTCAGGATGCCATTGGCCTTCTTGGCCACCTGGGCACACTGCTGGCTCATGTTCAGCCGGCTGTCCACCAACACCCCCAGGTCACTCTCTGCCTCGCAGCTCTCCAGACACTCCTCCTCAAGCCTGTAGTGCTGCTGGGGGTTGCTGTAAACTAAGGGCAGGAGCTGACATTTGGCCTTATTGAAACTCATGTTTCATGACCTTGGCCCAGTGATCCAGCCTGTCTAGATCCCTCTGCAGAGCCTCCCTGCCCTCAAGCAGATCAACACTTCCACCCAGATTGGTGTCATCTTCAAACTTACTTACAGTGCACTCCATCCCCTCATCCAAAACATGAAGATGTTAAACAGGAGCGGCCCCAGCACTGAGCCCTGGGGGACACCACTCCTGACCAGCCACCAACAGGATTTAACTCCATTGACCACAACTCTTTGGACTAGGCCATCTAAGAAGTTTTTTACCCAGCAAAGCATATGCCCATCCAAGCCAAGAGCAGTCAATTTTGCTTGGAGAATGCTGTGTCAAATGCATTACTAAAGTCAAGGTAGACGACATCCACAGCCTTTCCTTCATCCAACAAGTGAGTCACCCTTTCATAGAAGGAGATCAGGTTTGTTAAATAATACCTGCCCTTCCCAAACCCCTGCTGACTGGGCCTCAGCACCTGGTTGTCCTGCATGTGCTGCATAATGGAACTTCGGATGATCTGCTCCATCAGCTTCCCTGGCACCAAAGTCAAACTGACAGGCCTCTCATTTCCTGGATTGTCTCTCCATCCCTTCTTAAAGCTGGATGTTATGTTGGCTGACTTCCAATCAGCTGGGACCTCCCCAGTCAGCCAGGACTGATGACAAATGTTGGACAGTGACTTGGTGAGCACCCCTGCCAGTTGTCTTTACATCAGCAGGTCCAGTTCTCCATCATATCCATCATTTTTGACTTCAGTGGTCTCGGTGCTTGTGGTTTTTTGGTTTTCCTCTGGTTTAGACTATGGTAAAAGCATCTATTTAAACAGCTTTTGATCTCCAGTAGTTAAACATCCTGTGACTTGTCTTCAGCTGTCACATTTCAGGTCCTTCGAAGAGACACAAATCATGTGCTACCTAAAACTTTTGTTCAGCTGGTTAGTTATCTAAGTGTAGCTTAATGGTATGCCAGATGCTCTCGAATCAGAGAAATGCTTTGCTCGCACTCCCCTGTCTGTATGTGACTGTCTTTTAAAATCTGCTTTCTGCAGCAGAATTCCTCAGAGAGATCAAATTGTTTCATGGCCCGGAAAAAACTGGTGATTCAACACCCACTTTTGTCCAGTTTGCACAGCTTAATTGCCACTTCGCACACTGCTCCCAGGCTCAGCCAAAAAGACATGCTGTAGGGTGAGACGTTGGTGGGGCCACTGAGAATAAATTGCTACATGGAGATCCTTGGAGGCTCTTGGAAGATTTGGGGAAGACAGATGAAATACAGCTGTAGAGCACCCTCTTGCAAGGGAGAGTTTTAGCTTTCAAGTACACGGATAGTATCAGCTGTCATAGGTACTGATTTCACTGAACTTTTCTTTGCACTTGGCAATATATTGTGATAGGCTAAATATGCTATTTGCAAAGAATTATTTTCCTTCAGCCTGTAACCAGTGTAGTGGCTTTTTCCATACGCTTTTCCAACCAGAGAGAAAAATCTTGTCTTTTTAGATTGATCCACTTAAGGAAAAGCAGTCTGCTTCTAGCTTATTAAGATTCAGACCTTTATTCTAAATTGCTGGCTTTAGCTCATCTCTTCTGTGTAAATTTCTGAGGGAGTGAATGAGAAAAAGGAGACAGAAAGGATATTTTAGGCAGCTGTTCAGCAACCCGTGAAATAATCTGAGGTCTTAACCCCACAGGTGTCCATGCCACATATTTACCATCACTATTTATAGCCTTTTTGGCTTTACAAGCGAAGAGGGCAGAAATGTGAATGGAGATGAATCCAGCTATTTTCTCATGCCTAGATGCGGTACTCCGGTTGATGGCAGAGATACAGGGAAATAATATTGTGAAAGCTGTACATAGGGACCTGATGCTCTCATGTCCCCACGCTGCAACTGGTTTTTTAAGGGAAGGCAGGAGAAGAACTTTCAGACTCCAGAATGGTTACTGCAGAGCCTTTCATGAGAACTGTACCCAATTTTGAAAATTCTCATTTCCAAAAGGCTTTAGAGAGATTTTTTTTTTCATCATATATAAAACAATAAACTTAAAGTGAAAAGAGTTCATATGTGGGATTTCACATTAAATTTTAAAGTTAAAGCAGTGCTAGGCTCTGAATGAAAGTAATTGCATTAATTTTATTCAGTAGATGATTCTGTCGGATATAGCTTTTATATCTGCATCAAGTTTAGTGAACTTTAAGCTTTAGTGGTGAATTAGTGAGTTGTAGTACCTTTTAAATTACGAAGAAATGAACATTGGCTGCAGTACCCAGTGTTAGCCTGTTTGCTGGGGGCAGCTGAATAAGGCTTCCATTTTCAGCCAGGTGACTCTTTAAGCTGAGCATTGCTTGTGTTTTGTTCACATGGAAATTTGATCCACATTTGCCAATGTGTTTAGCTATTTATTGCTGATGGTAAGTATCATCACCGGTGTGACCAGAATCAGAAAGTGCAAATTGGCATGTAGGATATGTATTTTTCTGATAGCTATTTTCTGTGTACTACAACTTTATTTTTTCTCTATGTGGGCTGTCATTTCGAAACACAGTCCACTGCCCACCCTGAGAAAGCACTGTTCCTTGACTTCTTTGGCCCCTGTTTCAAAAGAAGGATGCTATAATTGAAAACAAGGCAGACATCTAAATTATTCTAGACTCATAGTCTTTAAAAGGTGGAGGAGGTCAGTTCATCAGAGTGTAAATCCAGGGATGGGATTTGAGGAAGACCAATACAGGATGGTTACTTAAATGCTCGGCAGAAGAGTGCACTGTGGAAACCAGCTCTATTAGCTACATTAGGCAATTTATAACACATAGCTTAGATAAAAATAGTACTTGCTCCAGATTAATCCATGTGAAAAAATGTTCCTCCTCTAGGTAAGAAAGTCATCTTCCTCCACAGAAGCCAAGTCTTTTTATTTTGTTCTCACAAGTTCTCTTAAGTCTTGCTCGGAGGAGACTGACTGTCCCGTAGTGACGAAGAATGCCACTGCAGTTTTCCATGGCAGTGACACTCCTGCCTCTCTCCCAGGCTACAAGGCCAAATGACAATGACGCTGCTCTGGCGGATACTTTGCTGGGCTGGCTGTGGTCTGTGGAGCCTGGTCTGGAAGGGAAGTTGCGGGTGAGGGAAGGGATCTGTCTGCTTGCTTTCACAGAGTGTGGAAGCTGGATAATTTTCCTTCTTGTGCTCTTCAAATATGGGATTTCCTCACAGTTGGCAGTTCCTTTCAAGAGCTCAGCTGGCTCTCCAGAGTAGCAGCTGTGCTGTGCCAGCACAAAGCCAACCTGCTTTACTGGTGGGCACTTGATGGAGAAGCAGGAAGGAAAAGTAAGAATTTGGTGCATACCCTCCACCCCTCTTCTGGAAGACAAAGGCTGTGCAGTTCTAACACCCCTATGCTAGCGGAGTGGGAGCAAGGATAAAGCATGCAGGACAGATACTGCCATGACCATCATAGAAAAAATCACAGTAATGTAGTCCGTGGGTGACTGTAACTGCACCGTTATCATTGTTCTGCTTTGCTGTCCATTGTGTCTTCGTATATTGAAATGTTTGGGACTTCCACATTAGCATTTTGGTTTGGATTAGGAGTTCACTTTAAGGTGAATGACTGTATCATCCCTACCTGCCAGGCTTTGTTTCCCCTTGCTGGGTGGTGTGGCAGCATGTGAGCTGAATTCCTGTCAATTGAAACTTAACTGGAAGATGCACTCCAGCAGCTACTGGGGGGTTACTCCACAGGAACAAAATAGACCAAAGTAAAAATTCATCAAAACGTGTATAATCTGGATCTGGACTCGTTTGCACTGGTTGTTTCTGTCTTTGTGTCTTCTCCTACTGGGCTACTATACTCGCACTTGTCAGGAGCACACAGTAGAAGTTAACTGTGTTTGCCCAGCTCTCCTCCAGGACCCAATTTATGATTCACTCACCAAGTTCTTGTTGTTTCTAACTTGTTTTTTCACTTCTCTTTTTTGTCCATTTGCTACTTTGGCGAAGGGAGTCCAGTCAAGACAGGAATTTAAAAATTTCTGGTCATTGTGGGTCTGTGTGTAAGTGAAAGTTGAATCTTATAAAAAGGCCAGTCAGTGAAAATAATAAATTTCTTCTCCACAGTTAATATGATTTTCTCTGCCTTTCAAAATGTGTGCATAGTTCTGACTTGATACACCTTTTATTTTATGCATCAGTGTTCAATGATCATTTGGTTACAACAATTAAGCTGGGGACCATCTCCATCAATCTTCATAATCATCTTCTATTATATTTAACAAATGAGATGAGAACCAAAACAGCCTTACTCTTGTATTAGCACCGTGTAGATGTCCTTTTAAAGGTTTAAATTCCACGATGCAGCATAATAACTATGAACTGCCTACAAACGCATGTTAAGTAATGAGTATATAAAAGGAAAATGCACTTGTTTCAACTAACAAGATTTTTGAAGCAGGAGGAAAAAACCCCTTAAGTGAAAGCGCAGAAAATCAGTTTGCTGAAGTATTATTACCCTTCCACAAAAGGATTGGGAAGGATGACTTAACTGAATCCTTCTAAGAGGCATACCTTAGTCTTTACCTACTCTGTTATAGAATTTACCTGATGAGTAAGAAGTGGCTACAACCCACGCAAGGCAGGCATAGCATGAACACAAAGAGATAGGCTTCCTCTGAAGAGATAGTACTGCTATAGCCACAGTTACATTGTTCTCTACATCCTGCCAAGCCTATGATTCTGTGATGAGGAGCGGGTGGAATCAGTAGGACATTCCTATCACAAGTAAAAGAATCACACAGAATCACAGAATGTCAGGGGTTGGAAGGGACCTCAAAAGATCATCTAGTCCAGCCCCGCTGCCAGAGCAGGATCACCTAGAGTAGAGGCTCATTTTTATTACCCAACAAAATTAACCAAATTTTCACATTTTGATGGTAGACTCTTCATTCATTTGCTCTGGTGTTGGAAACTGAACATGTTTACCTAATGGTCCTTCACCCCAGCTTGATGTTGTCTCATAGCTGGACCAAAAGCAGTGTAAGGGAAGATCTAAGATCCTGGGAAGAGTGTTGTGCTGGATTTAGTTCCAGACTACACATACCATTGCCCCTGCCTCTCTACCCTGAGCCTCGACACATGGCAACAGGAATATGCTGTACCTCATGATCTGCTCATGGAAATGCCAGAGGACTAAGCTTGAGCAGCTGATGGAGATAACTGAAATCGTGACAGTGAGCTCTCATCTGCTGTAACTGAAAAGTAGACATGGCTCCAGAAGGGTGAGGCAGGAGGAGGCTTAACCACTGCTGCAGCTGCCTCCAAAAGGCTTCATTTGGGGGAGCCTCAAGTGTTTGTTCATGACCAGAATAGGAGCATTTTTAATAACAAGACTTTAAAGACATTTCTTGCCACATTTCCCATTTCCTGAAAGGGTTCTATACTCATCCACATGCATCTATTTTCAGAAGGCTTTCTCCGCTTAATGACTACGTTCCACTTCATTCAAAGATTAATAGCGGCACAATTATTAATTGCAAATTTACAGCCTTTTGCCAAGGTGGGGAGAGTGTAACTTCTCATAAACATTAGCTCCAGATGAAATGCCATGTTCAAGGTCTCAGCTGTGAGCTTGGGCTTTTAATTAATTTTCAGATTTTCCATTCGTTCTGAGAGATATCACAAGAATCTGCAAACACTCATTTAATCTCCATGGTCTGAATCCTGCTTTCAGAGGTGACTTTCATGGTAGTTTGTTTGCGTGATGACTGCTTACTCGTACCCATTGGCGCAGCAGCTTCGATAGCTTTTGAAGATGCTAGGGACCCTTTCCACAAAATCTAAGGTGAGAGGGACCCGCCACCTACCTGGAGGATTTGACTACAAAGACTCCCAGCCCAAGAAGCATTAGTAAGGAGTACGGTTTAGAAAAAAAATACTATCTAGAAAAGTTCATGCTGAGACTGTCCTTTAGCCTGTGTAGTTAGCTATTTCAGTGTTTACCTACCCCTAGAAATTGCTACGGAATGCAAGTCTGTCTACTGTCAGATCGTTTGTGCACAGAGATCAACATTTTCGAGTTGATCTATTCTGAGTTTTTGAAGCTGCATGTTATAGGGTTTTCTTTTCCAGCCTCAGGGTTTTCTTTCTCTTGGCAGTACTCCCATCTGTTGGAATTGTTCCAATTTTCCGTGATTGATTATAATAAGAATAATTTATAATCATTCATGAATGGGAGAATCCTTCAGCTAAGCAATTTTAGGCTTCGTGGGGGTGCAGATAGGTTAACCAGACTTGTTGATTGTTTATGTCCACATTTTATATTGACAGATGTGGCCTTTAAAAACTTTTTTTTGCCATGTTTCTTACTATATAGAATAGATGCATTCTTACTTTATAATTCTCATTATAAAATGTAAATATCTATTTAACATTTTAAATTTTCTCTGCTGTTATTTATTATTTCTGCCTGCATCTTGAAATGTATTTAATTCTTGGTCAGGTACTTCTTGTTCTTATTAAAATCTCCATCTAATTGTCCTTAATTGTTTTGCCTGTTGAGATTTCACTGAGCTTTTAAATTGCTATACAAGTTGCTCACACGTCTTAACTACTTCTTCAATTTTTCCTTTAATTTTCTCTATATTCTTGCAGCTAGATCATCTTTTCAGTAGGGTTTTTTTTTTTACTGGCAATACTTCCTTTATTTTTCCCCTCAGATATGAAGCTTTGGGTTTTCGAGGTTTCCAGTAATGTATGAGTAATTCCAAGTTTAGAACTCTTGAAATTTTTTGGTAGTTCTGTTAGTACCCATTCTAAGTTGAGGAAGAAATGTCTTTTTTAATTTTTTAAATTTTTTTCCCTAGAATATATACTATGGGTGATTTTGCATTCCGGGCACACAGACTGATTTCCTTTCATGGGTGAAAACTAATTTTAGTTAACACTTACTTCTTTTTTGTCCATTAAGGTGAAATTAACTTTTGAGTCATGTTATATTAAACAAAACAGCTTCTTTTAGTAAGAAATTTGTCTGTTCCTTTTTTTTTCTTTCCTTTTTTTCAAACTGGCAAATTGAATTCTAGCTTTTTGAGATGTGCAGCAAAAATCCTTCAGCTTAAAAACAGCCGAGACTTGTTCATTCTTCATGATGCAGTTGGAAGTTTAAGGAATAGTTTGTTTAGTTTTATGGTGGGATTTTCACATCTTGGATAAAGCTCACTCATCTCTTAATTTTATTTTAATTAGTTGCAACTTTGATCCTCGAACATTTTAAATGTATTAATCTGATTCAAATTAAGCAGATGAGTGCTAAGTATGGTGGGCCCCAGCTTGCAAAGCTGCATTGGAAAATGGAGATAACATGTGCCAACTTAGGAATATGTATTGTTGTCTTATTTTTAAGTGTGTCGTCTCTGTGGAAACACAGCATCTTAATGATAATGGTTTCTCTGACGTATTTATAAATTGTAATCAGCTATGAAAAATGCAGCAATGAAAGTCGTGGTGCCTGGGACATGGAAAGTCAGACAAATTCCAGCTCAGTTCTTTCTCTACTGTAGCATGAGAAATCAGTATGTCAAGTCTTTGTGTAGCCCCTAGACAGACCGAAAAATATTTCTTTTTACATATTAACAGATGAGGCTCATCACAATTTGTATTATATTCCTCTAAAATTAAATAATGATGAAAAAAATAAGGGGAATGTGCTTCAAAATTAATTTATATATGTTTATATTCTGGTCATACTCAGATGTTGCCGGAGAAGAAGTCCCTTTAGGCTGACCCGAGTCCAATACGAAGATCTGTATCTCATGGGTGCCTCTGTGGCGCCAGTCTCGGCTGCCCTCAACATGCTGCAGCTCTCTCAGCCTTGGCAGCAGGCAGAGGTTAAGGACAGCCTAGTACTTGGTGCTTCTTTGCCTTTTTGTGTGTATAACTGCTTCCAGCCTAACCTCTTTGCTTTGCTGAGATTGACTTTTTTAAGCATCTCAGAATGAAGCCTAACAGGCACAAGGGCCCCCTATTTTCTCCAAAACAATAGACCCAAATAAATTAGGGTTGCAAACAAACCCATCAGGGTGTCAGCAGTCCCAGATGAATTTGGGTATCCCAGAAGTTGGAATGTGTTTCCTTGACACATTTCAAGAGCCAGGGGAAGGCTCATAGCATGCCATGCCAAAGGGCAGCAGGGGGGAGGTTGCATAGCTCATTCCCTGGCAAGTAACAGATCATGGCAACAGCAAAAATAACCTCCTCGTTATGGCAGGGACTTAAAAGTAATGAAGATGCTGTAAGAGGCAAAAAAACCAAGATCTCTGCTCCTTGTTCTGTAGCATGTGAGCCATTCTTTTTAATCTTCCCATTAGTCCAGTAGCTTTTACTTAAACCAGATTTTTCCCTCATATGTGAATATAGATAGTCCCTTTTGCTTATTGCCTGGCCTCAAGCCTTACACATACATTTATGTATATGTGTGAATATATAAAATATATGTATTCAGATATGTATATATATGTGTATGCATACACATCCTGGAAAATCATGTTCCTTTGTACTTAAAGTTACAGCATATATAATGTTGTGGGTCCAGCATGTTTTGTGTGGCTGGATTGGTGCTGCTGTGTCTTAATCTTTTCTTCTTTTTGAATGAAGTTAAATGATTGCCTGTGGCACTAGATAGCCAGCCCTCTGTTCTTCACAGTCCTCAGACCAGTCCAGCCTCCTTATCACCTCTCTAGATTTGTGTCAGTTTTTCTTATAAGTTAGATAAATGCTTATAAGCTCTGGCAAAAGTGGGCACAAATTCTGTTTTCCTTCTCATTGCAGTCAGATCCTCACAGCTTTCTAAGGTGTCACAGTGTGCGTGAGGTCATTTTGCCCTGCAAAATGATAGGTGAATTATGCTATTTCCATTTGTACTTTAGGGAAGGGTGGCAGTGTCTGTCTAAGATCTTTATGCAACTTGCAGCATCAAAGACAAAGCTGAAATAAAAGCACAGCATGGATATCCCTCAGTTGCTCTCCCAGTCCTAGAAAAGCTCTTGGGGAGGGAAAAAAGGTTTAAAAGAGAATGCTAGGATGTCTGCCTCTCAGAAGAGATGATGATCTGTGTATGAAAGATTCTGCTCCTGGATCGCAAACACCAATCTTTGGATCATTTTTGAATGCAAATCATACAGAAGCAACAAAAGAAGCTGAATGACCATACAAAGTTCACTTGTAAAAGTAAAGTTCTTCTTAATTGACCTAGGGGGAGATAAAAATAGTTGGTTTTCTTATTTATCATTTATCATTTGTTCTGCTGTTTTACTTTTCTCACTCAATACGCTAATGCCTGCCACTGCAGCTCAGAGCTCCTTGTCTGCCTTAACCTTAGGACTTCTGTGTGCAGATTGAAGCACCTTTTATTTTTGGTGCTTCAGTCTCTCTGTGGAAGAACAGAACTTTAGGTCTTGTACTAAAGCTGCTGACTGGCAAGTTAGGCTTGGGAAGAAGCTCTTAGAAAGGGAGTTCTGACCTACTAACCTGCATTTAAAATATCAACACATGGCTGTGACCGCAAAAAACGCCACATAGATACCTGTTGCTGGAAGCTTCACCCCTGGGCAAACTGACAGAGACTGGGGGAAACAAAAGGGTCAAAGAGGTTAGGAGAAACAAACCTTGAGGTTTTAGTGCTTTTACAGATGCAATCCAAGGCCCTATCATTGCACCCTCAGCAGTAAGTGAGAACTTGATGATTGTTTTATCATGGAATCATATCACGGGGTGGTTTGGGTTGGAAGCGACCTTAAAGTTCGTCCTGTTCCACCTCCCCTGCAGTGAGCAGGGACATCTTCCACTAGAACTGGTTCCTCAAAGCCCCAAGTTTTAGGTTTTATATTGCTCCCTGTTTTGAAAGTGCACTGTTTTTTTACTGAAGATGAGTGATACTAGGAAGGCTTTTCTGAAAGGAATAACAGCATCTGCTGAGGATAGCTGAATCTTTTCACTTTAGGACAGTGAGGTTGTGTGTGTTAGGGACAGCAGCTTGACACTGAAACCTAGCTGTATGCCTGTGCACAGCTGTGCACCTAGCTGTGTGCCTGTGCACTTTAATCTTCCAAGCTTGGTTTGCCACAACTTCCTGCTCTCAGTCTGTGTTGGGGCAGCAGTCAACACCAGCAAGGGAGGCAGCAAAATGCAGGATATTGAATTCCTGGCTCTGTGTGCTGGAGCCATCGGTATGGGGCAATGGTCTGCTTTCCAGAGCTGTTCTTCTTATCTTCTTTGCATGTGCTCTCCATGGTCAGCCACCAAGCCAGGGGATGGAGAAGGCAGTGATTTTCTTGTGAGAAAGTAGAGTAATGCAATACATTCAGCTGAGTTCTCTCACTCACTGCTGAGGGAGTACTATTTTTCTCAGAGCTGTCAGCAGAAACCAAGAGTGTTACCTTCAGTTTACAGGCAGTAGGCCTGTAATCTAAATTATGCAACGTTTTTGTGGAGTTGTGCCAAAATTGTGCATCTCAGTTTGCAGGGTTGTGACCAGCCTTCCAATCCGTGCTACCTTGTGATTCTGATTTTTGGTTTGCTTTAAAATTTGGGTTCGTTTTAGGCCGTCATACACAAGAAAGACAACAGCCACATCAGTGTCTGTTATTAGGGCCTGAGAAGTAGAGTAGTTTGTTGATGTTAGGAGGGTTATTTTCTATTTTTCAACAACGTGGAAAAGAAGTCAGATCTCACTCCTACACTACTAATGGATGAACAGATGAGAGGGTTTTTTTTCAGCTGACATCTGCCATGCTAAGTAAAGAAAATATTCCCCTCAGTTTGTTTATGAATGATAAGTAGATGAATTAGTGAGGTAAAATGTGTGACAGATAACAAGTTGCAAACTTTGTAATTTTGAGTGGATGTCATGACACAGGGAAGTAGGCCTGTGCTGGCACGAAGATTTGCAGTCACTTCAAATTGCACGTTGATGTTTAAATAAGTTGTACTTCCAACTGATTTCCTAGATGTTCCTAGGATTGTGAGATCTTTTCAGGGCCCAAAAATCCTTGGGTAAACTTTCTTAATGGGCTTTAAAACCAAATTCAGCATATTTGGGGTTTTTTCAAGGAATAATATTTATTATGAATTTTAATATTTATGGTTAACTCCTAAACTCCTGAGTACTCCTTTGGCTTGCAGGGCACTGCTCTCATGTGGCACAAAGGACAGGCAATTGTTGTGCAACACTTGGTGCCTGGCTGTAATGCCGAGACAACAGCAGAGGTGAGTCTTTGTTCAATTGAAAGTTAATATTGTACTCATATGGGTAAAACACCTGTCCTTTTATTTACACTGTGAGTATTGGGGAGAAAAGGAACAATTTTTTTTTTCTTTTTTTGTGTAGTCCATGAGCCCATGATATTCTGTGGTGTGAATTCATAGCCATGGATTAGCAAAGTCTTATTTATTTGTTTGTAAATAGCACCTTCTGAAAGCAGTATCTAAGATTCTGAGGTGTGCTATATCTCTGCCATTTCCGTGTTCTCTTAAATTGTTCTCTGATAGGATAGTCAACAACTTTAGCAAGTCTTTCTACTGACTTTCCTTAGGGATATATAAAATAATAACAAAAAGTATAGTAATAAAATAAAAAGAAATAATCACTTCATAGGCAGGTTTTTTGTCTTTTTTTTACTAACCTGGAAAAGAATGTGGCAATAGTTTCTAGTCACAGGATGTAATTTTTTACTTAAGTCTACAACTTTCAAAGGAATCTTTTTTTTTTTCAAGAGTAAATAGTGTCCATCTGTAATTGCTTTAAAAAATAAGTATTTGTCTGATAGCAAAACACAGTGCTAAACATTTTTAAGTTTCCTGTTTGTCTGTGCTGGCCAGGTAGTATTAAAGCTAGCTTCCTCTCTTCATAAGATTTAATTTAACACAGCCATGGCTTCTGGTATTCACTTTCTGTGAATAACTCCTGAAGGATACAAATAAAATGACACAGCAGAAACAATACTTGCAGCAAAGGGTAAACACAGAGTATCTAACATTTAAATGGGAAAGTGTCTTTCAGTGGTAGCTCTAATACTTGTATTCTGGAAGTATTATCAAGGCTGGCTCAGAACTTTATTTTATCACAACCATGTCACAATATGTTATGAGACATTTGTGTTATTTGTCATGTGGGAAATTGGAACTGTACTATGTATGAAAGGATGCTGTCCATCAAAACAAAATGTATGGAATTATTATACATTTTTCTCTTGTTTTCTGTTTGTATTTTATTTATAAATATTCACTTGTTTTGAAGGATCAAAATTATAGCAAAATTTGATAAAGTAGGGCTATTAATGCAGTTACTAAAGTTATACAGAATCATTTTTTATTACCGATTAGCTGGAAAAAGTACTAAGGAAAAATATGTACCAGTGTTATGGAAAAAAAAATGTGTAGAGCTTACAAGCTGATTATTTTTGCAGTGCCACTAGAATTCTGAAGTTATTTTCAATATCTTGCCTATTTTCATCATTTTTCTTCCTATTAGGTCATATAGAGAGGAACATCTAGTGTGACGAGCTGGTTGTACTGCCGAAGTACCCAGAAGCTGTGATCCTTCACATTATGGCTGTCTTTGACATCGAGGAGGGGTTGTATTCTCAGTTTGTGGTCCATACCTTGGGCACCTTGTCCTCAGTAACATTGACTTAGAATATTTGAAATCGACTTTGGCTTTGTTGTTGAGTCCAGCCAAGGGGGAGCCTGAGAGACCTCTTCCTCACGTATGGATTTCTTAGGTTAGATTGAATTTCCTGAACATCGAGTGCTGTCTAGGCTGCCCCAAGGCTTCCAAGACAATCACAAGACATTGACTGATGTGACACAGAGCCTTGCGTTCTGAAACAACAGGTGGAGCAGCCACAGGGTACACTGTGTTTAGAAGATAGCTCTCCTTTTGGTGTAAGTGCAGTCTGTTGGGCACTGCTTACTAGGATGACAGTGCTATCACTTTCTTACTTTAATATGAAGCTAACAAGAGACAGCAAATTGTTACCAGAATTTCTGGCGCATTTTGGAGTGGAAAGGAAAAAAAAAGGGATATATTCATATGTTCAGACATTATCTATGGTGAGTACTTTTCATATTAATTATTTATGATTCCACTGCTACATGTTGATCAACTTCGCTGTTTAGTTAAATAGGATCTCATCATGTCTCATATTTTATTTAACTTAGTGTGCTTTACTTACTGTGTTCTATTAACCTGCCAGCTTCAGAAATATTTATAACGGAGATATGGTTGTATCCTTTTAGCAACAGTATTCTAAAGACAAGAAGTAAAAAAAGATGTGCACATTGGGGTATCACCTTTTATTAATCAACTGGTATATCTGGGAAAAATATAAAAACTTTCAGCCTTCCTCAGGTATGAAACAGAGTTAGAAGGTTTCAGAGCTAAATATAAATGAAGACAATTGCCCAGATATGTACCACACAAACTGCCTCTGAAAGAAAGTTAGTATGCTTAAAGTAGTGAAAGTTTGTAAGGTAGTTATCTCTTTAGGGGAAAGAAAAAAAAATAAAAAAAAATTTATAGCCTGTAGAACAGGAAGAGGTTAGTGGAGGGGAAAGGAAATTATATTGTGCCATGAAATCAATATCTCTTTTGAATCCCTGTTTTTTAGTGATCAGCAGAGTTTAAAATGTTATCTCCCAGCTTGTCTTTGGAAGGCATTTTTGAGATCTTCTTTAAAGATCAGGACTGAGAGATCAGAGGTGGCATCATTGCAAAAAGTGTTCTTTGTATAAAATGGAGATATGATGTTTGTGTCAAGAGTCTATCACAGAGCTGAATCTCAGAAATATTTCATTCAGCAGTTCTAGTCCTTTGAGGGTGCCATGCTGAGTCCTACAGGATGAACTTCTGAGATTGGAAAGGATCTTTTAGGTCAGATGTATGTTTGCTTTTGTCTGCACTACAGCAGATAGTGTAACTTATCTTGTTAAATGGGATTTATTTCTTCTAAGTCTATTGATGTCTCCCTTTCATCTGTGAGATAGCTGTACCAAAGCGCTACTGCTGGTGTGTTCAAATCCTGAAGTCTATAGTTAGCTTTTATTGACTCATCTCTGAAATTCTTGCATTTGCAGCCATAAGTAACAAACCTGCCGTTTTCTTCTTTTTCTAGGTTCCCTGCTCACCCTGCATCCATTTCTCATGCCTCCCACTAGTTTTGACTCCTTAAGCCTGGAGAAATGCCAGCAAATGGGACCTTCTTGCTGCTCAGGTGAGTCTCTGGCTCTTCTCCCTTCGAGAAGCCTCAGTGCTATGGTGGTGACCCCGTACATGCAACAAACAGTGGGAAAAACCAAGCCACAGCACCCTACGCATGTGACAGCAGATGAATGACCTCACACATATGACGTTATGGTTGGGTGTCAGTTAGTGGAAGATCTGGATACTCTTTCCTCACCAACACTCCTTCAGGAGAGAGTTGTCAGGAAGGTAGAATAACAATTCCCTTATTTCTTCTTTTCCTCTCCCTAGAGATCTTCTTGACCTGTACTATTATTCAGGAAGCTCTGCTCACCATGAACTAACATCTCTTTGACAGCAGCCAACATGAGGAGTTTCAGAGGGACGCATAAAACTCTTGTGGGTAGATATTTCAGTGTGGTTCTGTCACTGCTGTGCGGGACAGGTGTTACGCTGAGACAATAGCCAAGGAACAGTGGTAGCGTATTTCCCCAGGCAATGGTGAAACAAGACTACTGAAGTAATTAAAAGGCTGTTTTACTACTCTGGTGACCCCTAGAGAATCTATTGCCATTTTCACATGAAATAAGGCACAATTAGATCTGACATATTGTCTTTCTTTAGAGCTCCTACCTGAGCTGATGACAGGGAACAAATTAATTCCAGTTGGATGCAGTTTAATTAAACTGTCTCAAAAGTATTGCATTGCTTCAGATGTTTTGATTTTGTTATTATTGTCATTTATTGCAAAAGTACTATTCATGACTCACATTTTGCCAGAAATCAGGTTATTTAATCAAAGTTAATAGTCCAAACTTTATACTTTCAACTGAACAATATCACTGTGCATAGATGGTTATAACTGAGGCTGGTACAGATACTTCCACATTAGATTTGCAATAATTTTCAGGCAGGCTGTTATCGTTCTGTTTCTTGGGAAGCTGAGCTTGTTATGAGAATGCCACACATGAAGCATTTCTTGTGCCTTTATTCTAGATTTTTTGTGAACATGCCTGATTATTCTTCCATTACCACATAACTAGTGTTATAACTTACTCTTTAATAAGTTAGATTGAGAGTAAAAAATTATTTTATTGAAGTATTTTACACAATTTTGCAAGGATGGAAACCTTAATAATGAACTAATCACTTTGGCACACTCACATGGATTACTAATTCAACAGTGCATTAAATATGCCCATGATAAAAGAATTAATTTTCTTTCAGGTAGCAGAAAAGGCATACTCTGTCCAACTTGGCATCTTTATATTTACTCATGCCTTGTTATTTATATAGTTATTATAGGGCCTGTGGTTACTATTATGCTGTATATGGTTACTGTAGTGCCTTTGAATCCCTTGAAATTACGACACGGGTGTTTTTTATTTCCATTTTATAGACTGCAAAGTGAAAAATGGCAAACCTGTATTTCTGAGGTGGCCCAGCCCCTGCCTGTGGGTTCTTACTAGGTCTACTCATCTCTACCTGTGGCTCTGGACCACTCTTGATGGTACAGGACAGGCAAGTTGAAAGAGCTTTTTACATTACTTAACCCTACTTATATATTGGATATGCACAGCAGATGTCCTCACTGTGTGCGCCAGCTACTCGCTGTTGTTGGAGGCAGTGACAAGACCTCACCAGCTCCGGAGGCACTGGTTCCCTCCTTATGCTGATGAAGGTGAAGAGAGCACTGCTATACTCCAAGGGTTGCCCCTGTATGCCAGTTTTGGAGAAATACATAAGCACTTTCCTTAATTCTGCTTGCAGAGTTCTTCCAGGGGCTGTGGAAACTATAGTCAGCTTTACTTCACTCAGACTTGGAGCTACATAAGGGCTATGACTCTGAAGCTCATTCCGGTTTGTTTGTTTCAGTTTTCTTAAATCATAGTATTTCACAACTAAATTAGGTCAGAAGTGGAAAAAAAAAGTGAGCCTGTATCATTAAAACTAGTCCGAGCACATTGTTTGACTAGAAACAAAGTGTTTTACTCTCTATTAAAGTTCTAATGTTTATGTTGTGTATCCTATTTTCAAAAAAATATTATTTGACCTCAGTAGCAAAAGTGAAAAATCTTATTTCTAAAACACTCCATTCTGAACAATGATTTTTAAATTGGTTTTTTTTGTTATTTATTTTTTCCCCCCACTTGCCCTGTTCGGAAACTAGTCTTTGGAATTTAGTTAAATTCATTCAATGTTTTGGTCTGCTCAGAACTGCATATTTTGGAAGGTGTTATTTGCCAGCAGTATTTCACTCAGCTCAAATTGCATGGATAATCTTTTTCTTTGGCCCAGCCTGAGAGCAGTAAGTGAATTACTTTGCTTTTTATGATACCAGTGATGAAAAAAATGATTGTAATAATGCATACCTTTGTGATAGGAGGGCAGGAGCCAATTTCTACAGCCAGTAGAAATTGTACCACCTTTTTCTGAAGCTGTCATCTGAATGCAAGTGATCTCTAAATCCATCTGTGCTGATTCTTTCAAGCTGTTCCGTAGATTCTTCACGGCCCTATGATTTCTGTTTTCTTGTAGTCCTATCACAGTAACTCCTGTCTCCCTGCACAAAACCAGATGATGCTTAACTTTTAGATGCAGCTACAAAATAAACTTTCTCCTGAATTTGAATTTCTTTTTGTGTTTTTGGTTGGGTTTTTCTGAGTTTGACAGGTTTTCAGCTCCAGTAGGCGGTAAGTATTTAGTGAGGGCATTTTAGCTTGATCTTTATTTTTCTGCACTTTCCTACCTCTTTGTCCTCTGTTCTGATTTTCTGTTTCAAAAATTAAGTCACTTTCACAATTTCTTTGTAATATATTCTATCCACCCCTTGTCCTCTTGTGTTTCTAGGAATTCATGCTGCCTTCTTAACTGACCTGTCATTTACAGACTGTATCTGTAACTCTTGGGTGAATATTTGGTAACCATTGTAAATTCTGATGAACAAAGCAGAAAATTTCAAGTCTGCAATGCTTCAGAGACAATAAGCTGCCTGCAGGCAAAATGCAATTATTATTATTATTCAGACTGGTTAATAAGCTGTCCTCACTTACCAAATATGCATATGGAATTTCAAGTGTAAGTTTAATTTGGTCAGTTCAATCTACATCAGTGCTAGAGCTAAATTAATCTTTTCACAAAAGGCGACTACAATTTGAGGTAAATTGAAAATGTATTAGTAAAGGGCAAGATGCCATCATAAAATCTTGACCTACCTCATTGCTTAATTAGTTTTATAAATATTTATTTTACAAAATGAAGACAATAGTATTGAAGATCTCAGTCCTTTTCCACTCCTATGATGTCATAATCCAAGCTTATCTCTCATGGGAGCAACTGTCTCTTTTCCTTCCTCTTTATCATGCATATTTCTTCAACTCAAGGCTTATAAGCAGATCATTCTAAATGACTATGGACTTTGAAAACAGATATGTATGTGGGTATAGTTGTTTCTCAGAAGCTGAGGTAATGCTGTTTCCTAACAACATTTTTGTCGTTTCTACTTGGTACACATCTGTGATGAATTTTATGCCAAACTTATTATTTTTATCTTAATGTTGCCTATAGCACCCACAGCCGTAGTATTCCTTGCCTGACCAAAGTTTTCAATAGTAGACCTGAAAGAGTTAAGGTGTTAGGTTGCAGGCCCAGTGAATTTACTAAAAGCAAAGCTGGATGAAGAGTCAGCATAATTTCCCTGACATTTCCTCTTCATAGTCATTGTGCATGGTCCATTAATAACCACCTTTCATAGAGCTCTACTAGAATAGTCATTAATTGTCCTCCTCTCTAGCCTCTTGAAGAACATGGTAATATATTTGCAAAGAGCAACCTGCACAAGTTCAGGGGAGGAACAGCTTGTTAGCCCTTGGAGGCTCTCAAGAAACTGTTTGCGTGTTAGTGTTTAGATATTTCCATTTATAGGATCACCACAATGCTACAAGGAGTTGCTGTTAAATAAGTACCCAGGAGTCACCCTTAATTCCAGTCAAGCTCAAATGGATGCAAAAAGGAGGTTTTTTGCAATGTGGAGAATAGACAGCATCATTTAAAATACTGACAAAAGATGTAGATAGAGTAAAAAGGAAGCTGTTCTGCTAATCTGTTCACACTAAAACCAAACAAAAAAATTCACTTTCTATATCAGTCAACACATTCACACTGCTTTTTTGGCTCCAATGCTCAGGAAGGCCTTATTTTCCTGTGTGCTCTTGAGTACCAGTGGGTGCAGAACCTTCCAAGTCAATTGCATTAGATTTTGTATCTAGCTCCTGGGAGTCTCTTAGGTTTCAATTTACATTCAGATCTACCTCTCTTTTCCTTCCTCATTAAGTATATGCCAACCTAATAAAGAAAGACTCTAGCCCTTTTTTCTGGGAAGTGATTATTGAATATCTACCCCCTTTGGAAAGACTAATACAAATTCAGACAGATCAGGTGCTATCTTCTGAACATGACTGCATCTATTAAACTTGTTAAGGGTATAATATTTTCCCCCAGCTTCCCTGCTCTCACAATCTCTCAGCAAGTACATTTCTCTGTGAAATATCTCAGGCCCTCGAACACTGCTCTTTGTTATCAACTACTAAACAGACAGACATACTCCAAGCAAACAGTACTCATTAAATGAGCACATGCCTTCCATTACTAGTTCTTGATTTAGAACAGATACTCTATTAATCAGCTGGTTTAGGATGACAGTCCTGGGTTTCAGGCAGACAGTCCTACAGCTGAGGGAAATAACTGAGGTTTTCATGCAGAAGGAGCTATAACACCAAAAGACAACTGTTGAGAGAACTTTGGTGGTCTTAAATTGCTCTATCTTCCCTTCATTATGAGATTGGTCAACATCGCAGCAACCTTACCAGATTTACACGATTATAGAGACTGTTATTGCAACATGACTTTTGATGATCAAGGGGAAAGTGAACTTCAGAGTCCCCTTCATTCCACAAAAGTGAAATGATATCCACTCACAAAAGCATAAAATTAAAAAAAAAAATAAAATAATTCCAGCAAAGCATTCTCTAGAATAAGTCAACAAATTGAATCAACAGTCTTGTCTCCATGCTAAACCCTGGGAGATTTCTAGGCTCTCTTCTGTGTGAATTGAAGTCTTGGTTCTGACCATGACTCTGCTCATGTCTGTTTTGTAGACAAAGACCTCTAGCAGAAGATGATTTCATTGTAATTCCTAAATCAAAACAAACTGGGAAATTCACTGCACTGTGTGTCAATGTCTAATGCTACACAGCATGTGTGAGTGCACATTATTTTGCATGCCGGCACTTGCAGCGAATCAGACTACAAAACAATTACCTTTACTATGAAATTGTGCCTCCTTATATAGTGTATTCAGTTTTAATGAAGATCAACTGTGACAAAGCTACATGGAGTAATGGAAGTACCAGAGAGAAATCGCTTTTTGAAAACAAAGAGCTTTTTAAAAAGTCACAAAAGGACTCGGGGAGCCATGAGTGTATTTCCTATCCTAACATTTTGGCATTGTTCTGTGGAACCTTCCCTATCAGCAGGGAATGAAAAATTGCAGTTGACATCTACACCTGGCATTTGTCTCCATTAATGGTTAATGCAGAGACTGTGTTCTCTTGGCTTAGTCTCCACCTGTCAGCTACTCTTTAGAAGAGTAAGAAACCAAATAGATTTAGGCTTCCTTATTTTGAACCAGGTTTCCAGTGAAATCTGTAGGCTAGGGCCAAATCTGCACCTTTAAGGGAACAAGTACATTGTGGCCTTGCTTCTATTACCTTCTTTAGATCTGCTGTTCCATCCACTCATCTATTATGGAAATTTTCTGCCTGTCTTCATATCAGGAGCTAGAAATCAATTTTTAAATTTGGCCCATACTTCAGAGATTATAGAAAGCCTGTTGCATAGATGCATTTTGAAATTAGAGGATGCACTTCTGTGTCTCTGACACAGCAAGTGAAATGCTGCTGAAAGCCAGAGCCTGAAGAGTGCTCTTATCTGCTACAGGAACAATAGCTCCTTGGTGGAGGCTTAATGAGAAGCTGGAAGGTGTTTCATCTGCGTGTTGTTTCACCCCCAGAGCAACATCCCACAGGCTGCCTGTGGTGGGCCTGGTATGGACGTAATTGATCTCAGATTCCCCATCTCATCCTAACCAAGAGATGCTCTATTAGATCCTCAGGGATTGCTGGCAGCATAATCATTTTCAAAAGCTTTGTCCTGAAAGCCGTTGTCTTTTTTCTTGCATTGAGCAGAAATGACTACAACTTAACAAGGCAAAACAAAAGGATCGTGTCAGCCGGCTGACTTATAAACACGTTGATGTTAAAGGTTACCCATATCATCTTTTTGGCATGTTTGGCGCACAGACTCTACGTCTCTGTATTGTAGCTCCTGGGAGTACTTGTCAGCTTCTAGATTTGGAGGCACACTATGGAAGTAACCCAGCTCCATAGTTCTTTGGGCAATCATTCCCCTCATACAATGGAAGCCTGGGCCCAGTTGTTCCAAGGGAGCTGGGGCATGCCCTGCTCTTCTTTCATGGCTGGGACTTATGATTGTCCAATGAAAGGCGATAGCTTGCTTTTCCACTGCGGTAAATTAAAATATCTTTAAAAGACGGCACAGAATGCAATAATGGAAATAACAAGACTAAAGCCTAGGCCAACGTTGTTGCTATGTAGAAAGGCAAGAGAGTTGTTATAGCAACAGGTGAAGGAGACTTTTTTGTAACAAGTACAAGAGCCTGAACCTTAGAAAGCTAATGTAACTGTAACTGTGAGAAAGTTGAAATGGTACCTTTCAGGCTTATGTGTGTTTGCTGTGTTTGCACTTCAAGCTGAGCTACCTATATTACTGTCATTATGGGCTCCAGCTTTTAAGACCTGTTGAGGAGCCAAGCATACATCACTCCAGCCCATGGACTGCTTTGACTGGACCATGTGGCTCTTGGGTTAGAGTTCTTTGCACAACATCTGGAACACACATGGACCAAGATTGCACCTGCTGCCCACGAGGCACTGTGTAGGCATGAATCCTGATTGAATTTACTTGGGGGAATATTTCTCTCTTTTTTTGCTGCCACTAAGAGTGCCCTAAAGATCTGAACAATCTCAAGTGGAGTGGCAGCTGATGGCAGCTCTTACCTGACGTGGGGCAAGTCTAACCCACTCAGTAATAAGTAAATATTAGCCTCCTGAGCCCCAGGTTTGCACTAGCATTCCTGCCCCTAGTAATGCTAAAATAATAGTTATTACAAGAGTAGGAGTTTTGGTAGTGTACACAAAACAAGGGAAAGGGATTGGAAACAGCCGTAAACAAGGCATAGATGAATGCACGTACTGCTAGAAGCCAGTCAATTCCTCGACCTCAGGTTCATATTTCTGTAAACATGTATCTTGGCAACGTATCATTCAGTTTCTCAATATGATGCAATGCAAGCCCCTTCTCATTTATCTCAGCTGTCTTGTTGTATTATGTTATAAATGATTACTGTTAATTCTGTGTTTAATTGTGCTTAACATAATTTATTTGCTATCCAGTGATTTTAACTGTTGGACATAACAAAATATGGTTGTTTTCTCTTCTGCTTCCTTCTGCTTCTCATTTGTGGATGCTGAAAGCAGCTGGACCTGTTCCATGTGAATGGAAATAATTATGGGCATGTACAATGAATTCATTAATCTCAAGAAGTCGTCTTGTGTGGAGCCATTCCTGGAGTATTCTTCAAAAATTTTCTTCCTTTACCCTCCACCTCCAAAATTACTTTCTTTTGATTTTCCATCATAAGCCTAGTTTCTGTGAACCTACCTCCTTCCTCTTACTAGTAGGGATTGGAAGAAAAATGTGTTTCAGCTAAAATTGGCAATAATGACGTGTTTCTTAAACTAAAGCGCGTGTCCCAGATGTTCCAGAGGAAAGAAAAGCTCCGAGTTTTTCAAATGCAATTGGAGCACTGAGACCGTTTCACACAATGGGTACCCAAAAGAGAGTAATTTTGTTCCACGTCATTGCCCCTTACTTTTAAAATACATTCATTCTGGATTCCAGACAGAGAGTAGTCAAGAACTATGTATTTTATTTTGTGAAATTTAATAGGCTGAAAATAATCCATGTTTCTTCTGCTACACTTGGTTTTATTTTATTCTTGGTTTTGCTTTTTAATCTCTATGAGCAATTCGTCAATCCTTTAAGAGGACTATCAGTAAACCTTTTTCCACTGGTTCCTAAAGGTACTTCTTGCCCTTAATGTTATTGTCTGATGAGGGACAGTCTGTTCAACTCATTCTCCAGAGTTCCTGAAGTGCTTGAGCTGGAGGAGTGGACATGTAAAATGAAGCAACGGCAGCAGTTTCTGTGATGGCTTTCAGAGAGGTTAGCAGTAACACAGCCCACGTGGGAACAGATATGTCCATATTTCATTACTTACACATTAGTGTACGTATTTCAAAAGACTGGTTATCCAAGCCCTTTCAAGTCTGAGTATGGAGATTTATATGCATAACCCTGTGGTACGCTTAATGAACTTCCTGAGAAACGCACATGAAGATCGCTCCTCTGTCTCAAAATCAAAGCTGATAAGGCCTGTGTCATTTCCTTTTGAATACAGCTGGGTTTGATCAAATATGGGAGTATTTCCAGCTTATCCATATTTAATTTGCGCTACTTCTATTTCTTATTTACCACAAATACATTCATCTATGTGAGAAATGAGGCCAGCATTCGATCAACGCTTAATGGAAGCCTTTGAGGACCTTTCAGCTATTGTTCACTGTTATCTGCCAGCAAAATAATGACAAAGTAGAAAAAAGTGCATGTATTGTATCTAATGTGCTTAGTCTTCTAATGCTGGGGATGTAGGGAAGAACACAGTCAGCAGGTAAAATATGCCTCTGGTTAAATACGTAAGAGTTAAATACATAAGAGTGCAAGACTAGTCTGAGATACCAAACTCATACAAAATCAGTGGTTTCTTCAATTGTAGGTTGTGATTTTATGTATGTATAGTGCTAGTTTACCTTCAGAAAGAATTGTAGTGAAATTGCACAGAGATGCAATGTCAGGAGAAGAAATGTAAGAAAGTTTGATATGGTAAAATATTATTGAATCTCTATACCAAGGTACACTTCAGGCAGTAATCCAAATAAGAGGTGAGTGACAGTAGAAATTAAAGAATGTATTTATTAGTATTTAGTATGTATTTAGTACAATGTAGTTGTAGCCGCACCACCGAAAAAATGCAGCCAATGAAAATGAAATCAATTAAGATGTGTTGTATCTGCTATGCAGTGTCAAATTGACATGCTGTGTTTTATCTGAATCTGAGTTCTAGCCCATTTTCCTATGAAGGGTTTGGTGGTGGAACATAGAGCCTTCTGTTCATGTTTGTGAATGGGCTTCAGATCTACATGCTGAACATGATTAGATTGTCAGTGCTTTCACATGCATGCCTGAGGACTGGATTTCATGATCCAGGAGGTCCATTGCACATCCATATGAATCAAAAAAACCTCCATAATCCACCATCAGCATAAGCAGATTGATCTTCTTGTCTTCTGTTTGCCAGCAGATACTTCTTGCATTTGCAAATTGTCACTATAACTAAGGCTGCTCAGAAACTTCTCCATTTTTTAGTTATTAAAAATTCCTGGTAAGAGTTGTTTCTAAAACCTTGCTCAATTTTTTTTTCCTGGAATAATTCAGTATTAGTGCTGTTGGTGAAGAATTATCAGTTCATAAGGAAATAAGGAAATTTTCACTTGATTGGCCCAGGTATCTGCATGCACAGTATTCTGAGCCGTGGTTACACATAATGCTCATCCCTCTTAATGTCCCCCATCAAACTGAAAGCTGTGCAGCATCTTAAGTCCATGCAAATTAAAACCCCTTTGCAGCTTAAAAATATTGGAGGACGAAAAAAATCCTTGTTGGGAAGAAAATTACAGCAGCTCTTCCCTGACCTAAAATCCTACCACTGGTTACTGCATGTCACTGTAACATTATTTTAAGTTGAAAAAACTGTTTCTGAATTGAGTAGTTTTTCTAGTGTCATGATCCTTGATATGCCCCAGTTTTGAAACTGTGGAACTAGCTTACTCCACGCCTTCAAAAATACATGCACAAAATTAAAGGCTTGCATTTTCAACATTTTGAACTTTTCTGGTGTCTCTTATGAGTAGAGCTCACTGCAAGACCGTAAGTTTCATAGAAACATCTGGGTTCTTCATTCAGTATTCTGTATTTTTGACCTAATCCAAAGAACAGATATGATTCATAGAGTTGTGTTGGCATTAATTTCTAAATCAAACCTGATGATGGCAAACTGCGTGTGTGTGTGTGTGTGTGTGTGTGTGCGTGCGTGCGTGCGTGTGTGTGTGTGTGTGTGTGTAGCTTCACACCAGGAATTAGGGCAATAGCCTATCTTGTAGGTTCCTGGACAAATATTTTTCTTTAAAATGTTCTTTCTCTCCTTAACTGTGACATTTTTGTTTAGGTAATATATTGCAAATGAGAAAAAAAAAATTCAGCCACTTCAGTTGAGACATGTATTAATTTAATTGCTCTTAATGTATACTTCTGTATCAGCAGTCTTCATTATTTTTCTAGTGTTACAACTTTTTCTAATATCCTTTCCAGTTCACTAGCATTTTCCAAGGTGAAAATCTCAGCTGTTCTCTGTTATAGTCTCCTACCCAGGAAGAAGATTTAAAATCAGCCTTATGAGCTTTTTTGACACTGAGATTATATTTTCTGCTCCCCTCCCTGTGTATCCTAATGCTTCTTTGTGTTCCCTGCCACAACCCTGCTCATGAAGTCAGGCAAAATCAAAGCTTCCAGGCTTTCTAGCAACAGGAGGCTCCTAGGAGAAGAGTCCTGTGTTACCAGCAAAAAATCTTTCTGTCTGGTTATGGAGACCTTTGCACGAAATTGATTATGGCAGTTTTGCCCTAAATCTGAAACGGGATGAGAAAGCTGTGTGAGTAAAAGGATAAGTAATTGCTCACGTGAATGTAGCAAACTTAATTCTCTTTTTTCACTGACTTTAGACTTTATGACTTGTGAACGTAGAACTTCATACTGTCCTGATTAGGATGCCAGGGGAAAGAAATTATTTAGAACTTTGTTTAGTATTCTGTAGAACTGTTAAGTCCTACAAGAGTGTCAGCTAGATCCATGGACCTCTCTAGGGAAGAAGGAGAGTGAAGGAAGCATGATGATAATTTAATGTGTATAAATGCTTGACAAGAATAGCTATATCTAATGAAAATGCTGCTGCTGTGATTTGATACTGTTTTAGTTTGGTTCTAGTTGGACATGATATTTCCTGTATCTGCCCTCTTTGTAGGTGTATTCTGTAGAGTGTTAACTGTATAATTAATGCAGCACTGAAATGTGCACTAGCCATATTATTAAAATTTAGGATGGCATTAGCTTTCAAAAATGAGTAACAAGTCAAAGCTAAAGCTGTAAAAAAATGAGGCTTCTGTGAGGAGTTCCATCATCAGAATTTATCTCAATATTATTTTATTAGAGCATTTTAATTACTATGGTAGATAAGCAGGATTGGCCATTATCTTTTCAGAACATTTGTATTAATAATGTCATGCAATTTGCAATGATTGCTGCAGAATATTCTGTTCCCACTAAGAGCTTAGTTTGAGCTGATATGCAGAAGCCAGTTTTCTGCAGGGAAGAAGGGTGGTTTTTTCCATTTTTCTCAACTGAACCATAGTTCTCCCTTTCACAATAATGCCAAAGAAAACCAATAAAATCCTTGCCTGAATACACCAATAATGACATGTTCTGAACACATGCATGGTAGACAGAAAATCAAGTCACTTTTTTTGTTGTAAAGCAATCTTGCTGTTTATAGAATACAGGATGAGCATTTTGTAATCCAAAACTTTGCTTTTAGTTACTTACCAGACACTTTTTTGGGGCTATGTTGTTTCACTTTCCTTTGTTTTTGAGAGGGGGTGGTTTGTTTTTTCCTTTAGATACATAATATGAAGCCAAACAATTTATTTCAAAATGTAGCTTTGATATTTTGATATTAGTGCGATGTTTGTAGCTATAATATAGGACAAAAAAAATAGTTCACATGCCATATATTCTAGCTCACTTATCATCTTAAAAAAATTGAAAATGTTAAGTACTAACATTGGATTTGAATTAAAATTAGTGACAGACTTCTTGTAATGCTACAGAACGCACCTAAGCCTTTTCTGAACTGTTCCTTGTTTGCAGTAATATCCAGATTTAAATCTTCTGGGAAGGAGATATTTTTAAAGTGAATAAACTCATCAAATAATTATTTACGGATATCTTGTGTCCTACATGGTTCTGTAGTCTATCTGTGACAGATCCCGCCTCCGTATTCAGAACATACATAATGAAACAATGAAGAAATTCAGGGATTGTAGGAGCACCAAAAGAAACGATTCCCATTTCAGCTTGTAATGAGATTTTTAAAGAACTGCTGAGAAGATTTCAAGTATCTATATTGGCTGCAAACAATTTTTTGCCCTTGAATTATCTTGACTTCATTCAGTTCAGGACAGTTCAATGTTTGCATTACAGCTTCACAGCGCTTGGAATCAGACACAGAAAAGGGTCATTAAGATCCATCACATTCCTTCTTTGCTGGTCAAGGCAGTATTCTTCTTTAAATTGTATTTTTCTGTTGTTTGCCTGGCCTGGATGAAGATTTATTAGGCAGATGTTAAAAGAGAAACAGCTACAGGAAACAAGCCCACACATCAGGAAGATGGGAAGACTTCCAATTTTGGAAGCTGATAGACTTGGCTCCTGGTATTCATGTCTTGCGTGCGTGAAACTGTAAGGACCTTACAAGTTTATGACCTTAAAAAGCTGCAGTTATGTGCTGTGAGGAGTGAACAGTCTTTTGGGATGCTGATACAAAGGTGACAGAATATTTGGTTGAACTCTTAGGTGTGTCTGTTTGGTGTGTTTTTTGAAGTCTGATTCTTAGATCCTGCACAGACAGTTGAGAAAAGAATCCAAGAAATACTTCTCCTAATAGTAAAAGTAAAATGGATTCAGCTTTTATGTCTGCTGAATAAAGTGCTTTATCATAGGGATAAGTCAGAAATTGTATGACCAAAAACAGAATGCTGGAAAACTGGATTTATGCGACTGACGATGTCATTACTTGCTAATTGTAGTACAATTATTAACAAAATAATGAGTATAATTTAGCATTTAGAAGAAATAATTAATGCAATAAGTGGTTTGTTCAAATATTTATTTTAAAAAGTATTTGTACAGCTTTTTCTGGTCACAGTCTGGGGTTACAGACATCATTTGCAGGCTAATGTGAAAATGGCACAACTGGGGGAAAAAAGAGACAATGAATGGAAGTTGCAGATTTTGGTGTTTACAATGAGGTATAGCTCGAACAGGTTGCATAGCTGCTGATAAGAGTGTCTTTGCCTGACATTTCCTATTCCAGTGTGTTTTTTAAATATTATGTTAAATTGTAGTAGCTGTTTTTTAAATATTAGAAACACTATCCACACTGCCCTCCAAACTTTTAAAGCCAGAGCTCCTTCAATGAAAAGTTAACTATTGGCATCTCCTTTCATCTGAGCATGTTACTTCATAGTCTCATCCTGGCTTTAGAGACTTTTTCTCCTTGATTTATGCATCATTTTTCTTCTTCTCCCCTGTTAATCAAGGGTCCCTGCAGATCTTCAGAATCCTCTTTTACTCCTTAGATAAGCACTAGAAAAGGGGAAAGACTTAAAATACTATCTAAAGCATCACTGATGGCACATGAGACTCCTTGAAATGAGCAGGGCTGCTCATGGTTGAAAGCTACGGTCTCTCATCAAAATCTCAAGGAGACCTCGCCATAGCTGAAATCCTGCTTTGCAACCAGAGCAATTACTGACAGCAAACTGCAGCGTCGTAGGCTACCATACTTCGAGATACTCTGTGCGAGCTCTGCTGAAGTTAACTGTCCTCATGCTTACACACACCATATGCGAGCTAGTGCCACTTATTTTGAGCTTCTATCATCTGGAGGATCCTGGGCGCGTGTTTTCTGAGTTCCTTTGTTTTGCTTTTTTTTTTGACAGGGAGATTGGCTTCCCAGAAGAGGATTCACACCAGTCTGTTAGCTCAGTGCGCCACTCCATATGGCCTCACTTTCCTCACTGTTTACAGAAAATTGCGGCAAATGAGTTGATGAGCTCATTCGCTTCCTCTAAAATGCTGTGGAGAAGTCCTCATGCAGGCAGGACAAACGTGAGATACAGCTCCGTGATGCGCAGCTTCTGGGAAAGGGGATGGTGCAGGGGAAAAGGGTGAGATTTGACCTTGAAAAAGAGGCATTGTCACATATGCAAACCACAGCACTAGAAGGGCTCCTGTGAAGAAAGTTAACTCCATCTCAGCTAGGCCCAGTACACACACCAGGGATGCTCAGTTCGCAAGGAATAGAAATGAATAACTCATACCCCCTGAGCCTGAGCCTATCTGCAGCCAGACTTACAGACGTCCCCATGAGATTCCCAAACCAACCTGTCACTTTTCTCTGGCATGTACGGCTGGACATTCTCTGCAGGCCAAATTCCGCCCTAATAGGTGGCACCTGTACAAACACACTTGGCAGTGAGGTTTCAGTGGGACTGATTTCCTCCTGGTGTTTACTTACGGCCATCGGTAGACATGCAGGGACAGTGTCCTTCCTTCTGCAATGTGGCCTCAATTAGTTGGTAGTCCAGTAAACAGTAAGGGAGGAATTTCTAGCCGTGACAGTCTGCTACTATGACAGTTAATAGGGTGTGGATTTGTACAGTAGAAATAACAACCTTAAAGCAGATCTTCAAAGAGGCAACATACTTGGAATAATATTTTTCCCCTTTTTTCTTTGTCTCCACAGGATACCTCATGAAAAAGCATAAAAGTACTAAGTACATGTAAATTTGTGAGCTGGAATTTTTCTGGTTGCAGTTAGACATATAACACAAACCTGAAAATAAACCACTTAAAAAGCAAATCCTGCAGGGAAGACAAAACAAACACAGAACAGTTACTGTCAGAGCAAATAGTTTGCCTGTTACTCACATACTTGAACACCTGATATTTCCTGTGGGTTCTTGGAATTTCAGTCAGGCCTGCCCTCTACATGCACCTCCTTTCCAACAAACTTCAGTGTAAGGGACCGGAAAGATGAGCTACACAACATGAGCACAGCTGGCTGTGTTTGTAGGGTGCTTTGTACTTTTTCTTCCCCAGCATTTGAGAGGTAGCATGCACTAGTTCATATCTTTGAGCAATTTGTTCAATATTAATTACTACAGCTTACAAAAGAATGTCCCTGACTAAAAAGGAGAAAAAGGGTCATGAAGACCATCCTCAGGTCCAGGCGCTTACAATGAGCTTTTTTCATGTTTGGATTTTTTAAGCTATCAGTGCAGTACCAGAAGCTTCAGTACACCTCAATTTCAAGCTGATCTCAGTTTGACTGTTTTCTGTAACTCTACAGGTGGTATCTGCCTAAAGCAGGATGAGGAATGAAATTCATGGTGTTAATTCTGCTTTGATATGCTCCAGCGTGTCTTTTGCAGAGGAATCAGACAAGGAAGGCTGGAGGGACTGTAAACCAAGACCAGGTGATGATTCATCTCCATTGCCACTTTCCTGCTCTTTTTTTCATGCTCTAAATCTCTTCAGCTGTGTCAAGCATCCTTCTGATTTCTCCAAAGCCAAGGGTAAGCCTGCATCAAGAACAGTATTGCTTCACTTTCTTCACCTGTAGCTTTATTCCACAGGTGTGCCTAAACACATATTGCTGAAGTCAGAGCCCTGATAAGTCATGGTTTCAGGAAAATGCCTCTTCCTGCCTGCCGTGGGCTTGTGTCTGCTTCTGCAAAGATCCTCAGAGCTGGGAAATGGATGTAAAGGCTGGATGGGAGGTAAAGGCTGAAGTAACTTTTCAGAAGAAACTAAACACCATGAATTAGAGTCTGGGAAGCAAATAATTTGAGGTTAGTTTCCTGTACGCTCCTCTGCTGTTGCTTGAGATCATCTTTTTGTGAGACGTTGTGAAGAACACTTGCTGTTTCTCTGGAAACATGGCTTGTTGGAGAAACTGTGTATCACAAGTTTCCACCGAGATAGCAGAAAGTCAGGGTGGGGGGAAGAAATTCTTTAAGTTTTGTTGTTTCTTTTTTCTTTAGATCATTTGGTTCTTTCAAAACAGTATGGGCTGATTTGTTTGCCTGAACTGCTACGATTGGTATTCTATTTATCTACAGGAAAAGTGCAGCTGAAGCTGCAGCAAATATAAGAGAAGCTTTTTTTCCGTTTTAAGCACTTGCCCATCAAGTGTCTTACCATAAATTCAAGTAGAGAGATCACAAAGTGCCACCTTTCTATCACTATAAAATTAGATTTGGACAAAGGATATTGACGTAAGATTCGTTGACTTTTCTATCAGTCCTAAATCACAGACCTTTCCTATCTTTGCACATGATTTAAGGAAACACAGTTCTGCCCTCAAATACAAAATGGCTGGGTTTTGGTTTTTTTAAGACAAAATACCTTAAGGCTTGGATATCAGCTGCTTTTTCTTCTGTCTGCCAGAAGCCTGCTTGTCAGCAGGAAGAAATAGCTAAAATGATTCTTGAAGGGTAGAGATACTGGTCCATGGTGTCTTTTATAACTGTTTTTAAAAAAGGCTGATAAGCTCAACAACTGTATTAGTGACCAATTAGTGCAGTGCAGGCTTCTTTCTTCACCTCAGACACTTGGTTTTGACAGAGTGATGATGGGACTGTACATAAATAATATTTGAACTGCAGAAGAAATGCCACCATTTCCTAAAGAGGGTGAGGGGAATGCAAATGGCAGTCTAGGATAATGAGCGTTAGCCAGTTAAGTTTTACCTGTGCATGGTACTCCTAACTCTTGTTCATGTTGTAGGTAGAAGACTAGACATGGATGAGTTGCTTAAGATTAAAACAAAAAATAGAATCAATATAGTATAGCTCTCTTCTTCAAACTCAATTAAAAGTAGTTATCATCTTTAAAAAAAATATAAAGGCAGGGAATGGCAAGATTACACTTTTGCTTGTTCTTACAAGTTTCTCTCTTCTGGCATGCAAGCAAGCTGCCAGTCATCACAGAAAATGTTTTGGCAGTACCTTTCTGACATTTCTGTGTGGGAGGTGTAAGAAGAAATAGGGAGTTTGCTTTTTGCTGTAACTGTTCTTTCAAGAAGTGATTTTTGAGGCGGAGTTGCTTTCTGAGAGCTAAGCAATATGGGTTGTCAGCGATTTCCAAAGGAGGGAATTGCTAGAGTTATAAAATGGCCTTTTAAAAAAAATACAATTATTTATTATTTTTACTACCTGAGCTATAGCCTGATGTGACTAAGACTTGTGTGCTAACTATGACCTCTTTCACTAAAGTCCAGCCTCCCGAGACCAAAGTCCAGCACCTCAGATGCCTTCAGGGAAGCTTTCTTGGCTTGTGCATGAGTCCTTGGAGACCTTTGGGTGGGAGACTTCAGGGAAGGCAGTAACAGAAAGAAGGAGTGATGCCCCCAGTACACATTTCTCCTCTGTGCTGACACCTAAAAGCCCTGAGCCTCTCACCTAGGTGACCTAGGTTCCTTTGGAGATGAGACTCTTGCAAGTTCAAACACAGGCTGCTTCTTCTGACCCTGTAGGTCCCTGCAGCTGCAGCCTGAGCTGCCTCACCGAGCCCTGGCTGCCTCCTTCCTCTCCTGGCTGGTGGTAATAGAAACCAGGACATCACAGACATGCTGCCCCTTGTTTTAAAAACCACATCCCCTTTATTTGACCCTACCCTAGCCTCCTCTGTCCAAGCAAAACCCCATAAGGCTGCCCCAGTCACATCAGCAGGTAAAGCTTTTGCACAAGGTGGTGTCACTTTCCATTTCTTCTCATTTTCTTCCAACATGAAGGCAGATACTTATGTCCATGGTCAGGTGTGTAACAGGGCCCAAGCCCTATTTTGGGTAAATTCTGAAATTTCTTTGGTGATCTCTTTTCAGCAGGCTTGCCTCCTTCCATTAATCCTGCTTAAGGTACAAAGCAGCACAGTGACACACTATTATCATTGTTTGTGTAACGGCAAACACTCTGCTGGGTGACTAAATTGCCTAGCCTTCTCCATATTAGCCTTGAGCCAAAAAAAACCCCCAAAAAATGAAAAAAACAAACTAATGCAATTCACAAGAGGCAGGAGGAAAGAAGGCTTTTGGAGGGGCAGCATGCAAATCAATTTCCTGGAAAAAGAGGGCTCTGTGTGCAAGGTCTTTAAACTGTGAAGGTTTTAAAGGGCACAGTCACAACCTTCCTGTCGGGGAGCTGTTGAACTGTGGCAGGCTGCAGTCAGAAGGAACTTTGAGTCTTGCTTCAAGCTGGTGTGAAATTAAAAACCAAAGGCCAGGGTTGTACCACTGTCTTAAAAAAAAAAAAAAGAAAAAAAAAAAGGAAAGACTAAGTGAAGGGGAAGTTGAATGCAAGAATGCCTTGTGTTTACAAAATGTTTGGGATGATAGAGTTTAGTCTAGAATCCAGCCATTTTTTGAGAAAGAAATTTATTCCAAGCCTTTTAATTTGGTCATTTTTCCTCTTTAGTTTCTTCTATTTGGTCATTGTCAAATGACAGTACAATAATAAATTATTAAGGTAGCTTGCGAGGGTGCATTGGGGTTTTGTGTGTGTGTGGCTTTTTTGCTTTGCAAGCTAAGCACTGGCTTAAGGAGATAGAAGCAGAGCTGGCCTGGATCTATCTTCCATTTACTTTGGAATCAAAGCAGAGAGTTGAAGAATAACATCTGTCTTCAATCTCTTGGACTTCAACTGAATTAACACCCTGGAAAGGGCTTATCTTTGGCAATTTGCTGCCCTCCTGTTGTTGAAAAGTGAAAGGTGTTATTTTAATTTACGCTGTAATGATATCCCAGGCAAGGAAACAAGGAGGGAGGGTCAGTCGTTCCCCTGCATTGTTGATACTACAGCACCTGAACTCGATACTGCTGGAAGCTCAACAACAAATGATGTTCATCTGGTTTCACTGGCTTAAAGGCAGATGTGAGTAGAAACAAGCAGACAGATGTAGGCATGTAAATCTGTGTCAGGGAAAGCATGAAACCTGGAATTAGTTCCTTCTCCTCAGCCTTGACCCCAGATGTTAGATATGTTGTCAGACCTATAGTCTCACAGTAGGCAGGACTTCTTTTTTTAATTGTTATTTTTCCCTGAACAGCAGCTAGTGTGATCTTTCACCACGTAAGCTATAACTTTCCAGCTTTTTATACCTTCAAGCCACTACTGCACCTTAAACAGCTGTTTTATTTTATTTTTTTTGAAGGCAGGCCCATTGGTCACCCTCTCCTTTCCTCCTGGATGATATTTGAGACTTTCACAGATGTGGAGAAGCTCCTTCCTTTCCTGAGGTGTCTGTCTCAGGTCCGCATGAGTTTCCAAATCCCAGAAATGAGATCAGAATTACTGTCTTTCTTGTGACCCCTGTTCTTATCCACCTGCAAACACCATGTTTCATCTTTTCTCCTCGCTGCCCTCACACTCACTTTTGCATGAGATGACTGGACACTTGCCTGCTCTCTAGCAGTCACTTTCTACACAAAACAGGTTTAAATGAACTCTGAATGAAAGGATTAATCTACAGCATCCAAAAGAGAGAACACCAGCATAAATGTTTATAAAAGTCAATTCAGAGGAAGTGCAAGGAAATATCTGCAAATCTATTGAAATTAAATCTAAAAAGTCACCCTTCCCTTTCCCATTTTCAGCTGCCTCATACAAATGCTTTCTCTTCTCAGCAGTTCTCTGCTCATGTGTGCTTCAGACTGCACCTGTCAGGGATGAGCCAAACCCACTCAATCCCATTGCCGACCTGCTCTCCTGGAAGGAGGCACAGGCTTATTTTTTGATTGGATTTTTACCCTCCCAAACCATATTTCCTTCCAATGCGTTCAGGAGGATGTGTTTCCGCTAAATAAAGACTCATTCTTCTTTTTGGTGAAGAAGTTGGGGTAGTATTCCTGTAGCACATTATGTCCCATATCTGGTATTTAACTAGTGTATTTAACTATTTCTGGTGTTACCAAGGAGTAACACCTTCATTTTCCTCTGCTGTCTTCTCAGATGTATCAGCATTAAGTTTTCAATGTGAAAAGTCTCTACCTGCTGAATTTTCTAGTGGATACCTGTTAAAAAACCGACCACAACGCTTGTCCAAATCTCTAATTCAGAAAAATGCATGTATCATTACTAACTCTTGAGACTAGGCATGATGGTATTCCACTGATTAGGCTGACTATTGATTGATTCTTTTGAGGCGTGAAGTTGGACTTTACAGAAGATGTTAGGATTGAGATTGTTAGGTTTTATAAGATGATGTGTAGAAGAAAGACTTTCATGACTGGCATCACCTTGCAAGAAGAAAGTCATGAGTTTTCCCATGTTTTTAAAACACAAGGTTCTTCTGGGAAGAATCTTTCTCTCTTACAACTATGATAGTACTATGCAGAGGAGGAAAAAGTCAATTGTGCCGTTAATTCAAACAAACTGGAGCTTCACAGGACAAAACAAAATTCTGTCCAGAAGCCATTGTAGTCTAGGGAACCACTGGTGGTAGCTGAAAAGGGTGTTTCAATAAGTCATTTTGCAAATTTAAGTTAACTTCATAGCTTTTTGACTAACTTGATCACCTTTGAAAGTGCTCAGAGGAAGTATTTGCTGTGTAAGTGGTCCAAGTGTCATCACAAGGCTGTGAGCTACTGCTAAAAAGTGGCTCTGCTAGAACATGAAAGGGAATTTGGATATTTCAGATGGATATTTATTCATAAGTAAGTAAAAATTCCAGATGTCTCACTTCATTCTCATCTTCCAACTGGAGTTCAAATGATATGAACATCCATGCATGAATGTTTAAGGGCTGAGAATTTTAACTTTTTCTACTGGTCAGTGAAGTAAATAGCCAGTAGGAGCTGTGCACATTCCACTTGGAAACAAAGGCACTACAATATGATCAGCAGGAGAAATTGCAGCTAGGCATTATACAGTAAAATATGACACCTTCAAGTGAGACCTCAGAAGAGATCTCAAGACAGACTTCTACTATAGGTATCACCAGGAACACTCACAAATAAGAAGTGATAACGATCTTGTCTCTCCTAAACAGGAGGTAAAGGCTTTAAAAAAAAATAAAAGAAGGAAAAGAAAACTTTATTACCAAGGTACTGTTTGTTAATGTATACTAAGCTAGCATTTTGCTGCTTTCCTTGAGCACAGCAGTTTTATAAACAAAGCCTAATAAATATAGAGACAATAGACTTACAGGCACCTTGGATTTTGATGTAATCTTTGCAAACACTCATATCCAGTAATCACGAAACTGATTTTATTTATACCTGCCTATTCTTAACTTCCACATTTCAAAGCCAGCACCTCACTGCAACACTGTAAATGAAAGAGCCCAACCTTTCTGCCATGCGTTTACAAGTTCAGTACATCTGAGGGGGAATCTCATCATGCTCTACAATTACTTGAAAGGACATTGTAGAGAGGTTGGTGCTGGTCTCTTCTCACAGGTAATTAGGGACAGAAGCAGGGGGAATGGTTGCAAGTTGCAACAGGGCAAGTTTAAGCTGGACATTAGGAAGAAATTCTTCACGGAAAGAGCGGTCAGACACTGGAATAGGCTGCCTAGGGAGGTAGTTGGGTCGCCATCCCTGGATGTGTTCAATTGTCGTTTAGATGGGGTGTTGGGTGATATGATTTAGGGGTGAACTTGTAGTGTAGGGTCAATGGTTGGACTCAATGATCCCACGGGTCTTTTCCAACCTGAATTGTTCTATGATTCTATGATTCTGTAGTTTGCAAAAGCTATAATATTAAAAATATAAAAGCTCTGAAACAAAGTATAAAAAAAACTGACAAAAACATAACTCTGATTTCCTAGATTATTCAAGTTCTTTTCAAAAACATTGAGTCCAAGAAAGAGCTGAAACTGAAAAACAGAACTTCACACTGTGAGTAATAGACTGTGAGCCTATTAATGTATCTGTCTATTGTAATGATCTTTCTAGTATACCTCTGCAATCCTTGCATGGATTCATCACTCTCCAGTGTTTCTACTGAAAAAGTACCTGTGCAGCTGCTATTGTTAATTATTTCTGGAGACATAGTCTGGCACTGGTATATCAGATTAGCAAGATTAGCAGGACATCCATACATGTGGAAAAAAAAAACCCTTAGATTTCATTACCACCTTGTAATTCAATGACATTTTCTAGCCTTTTTCTGGAAAACTATGTCCTCACTGTAGACTGTTATGACACCTTAACAGCCAACTTTTCTGAGCTAAAAAAATTTCTATGTTATATATTCACTTGAGTTAATGCAAATTTGGAGAACTATAAAGCCCACAGTTTTGCATTCACTGAGTGGTCCCTTACATCTAGGACATTTGCTTGCTAATGCAGTCTAAGCAATGGGAAAAAAAGTAAAATTAATCAGGCAGATATATATAGCCTGTCCTCAAGGAGTCTTTCTGTAAAACTGTTGTGTAGTCACAAGTTAATAACAATTCTGTCACAAGATAATGAGATAGAAACACTTACAATCCATTATTTTCATTGGACACAGCAATTGGTAGTGCTGTTACACATCATATGATCTTGTACTAGAAAGATAATGAATTCATGTCTGTACTCTTTGGTGCTGTGAGACATTTTCTGTGTAAATATACTTTTTTTTTTTTTTTTAGCATGTCCAGATTTGAAAAATGGTGAAATCAAACTTGATTGAGTCCTGATGCTGCAGGACTTGTGAAAGAAGACATATTGCTTGTATTGGGGCCAAATTCGTAGGACAGATCCAGTCCTTTGCCAGCCAACTTTTTGGCATGGTCAAGCTACTTTCAGTCTTTGCTTAAAACCAAAACGGGCAATTACAAAGCATTTTTCTCAGAGTTCCCTTTCTGGACTAATAGTAGCAGCAGTTTCAAGCTAGAAGATTTCAAGGCAGGTTAGTTCAACTTGAAAAGATTCAGAGAAAACTTGGATAGCCCAGGCTATCCAGTGAGCTTTTGTGACAAATGCAGTTGTCTGTTTCTAGTTCTCCTGGGACTCATTTTTTCTAATCAGCTGGCTATAGTGCAGATGATGCAGCATTTTTGTGTGCTAATCTCTGCTTACTCTTTAAGTAGTCTTCAAGATGATTTTAGGAGGGTATACCTGATGTTTTCAGCTTGTGTGCTGCCTGCCCCTTCATTTCCAGGCATGCAATTTTAAGTGTTAGTTTAGATCTGTAAAGGAAGACTTTGCCCACCTCAAACAATTCTCTGTCCCATGTCGTCACTGCTCCCTCTAGTAATGTAGATTCAAAGCTTTCACTATGTGAAAGAGGGAGCTGGCAGACAACCAATTCTCTGAAAATCCTCCAGCTTCCATTCCTGGTCTCAGACTAGCATGTCTTAATGATAAAGTCTGTTCTTCCAAGGAAAGGGATTTTTTGTTAATTTTCTCATTTTGTAATTGCTGCTACGTATGCTGTTCCTGACACAGTTGACTTGATAGATCGATACAGTTTGAAAAGTTTAGTGAGGCAGAAAGTGACCTGTGGTTGCTATAAACAGTATCTGTAGATGTCCTTTGGCTAGATATAATCCTTTGACAATTACTGAGGGAATGAAAATAGACCTTAGCCTGGGGCAGAAAGGATGAGAAAGAAGTAGGTAATTGTGTAGCCCTGAGTAACAAAAAGGGACATTAATTTTTGATTTGTGGGAAAATTATTTCAGTAGTGCACAAAATATAGTGACTCTGATTGAATTGTTTATATGCTTATCAAATGGTAATTTTCGCAAATGATATATGAGCAGAAGCACAGGGGATTTTTGTTGGTTGTTTTTTTCTCTTTTTTTTTCTAGTTGGTTAGTTCGTGAGGGGTTTTTGGTTGTTTTTTTTTCTGTTTTGTTTAGTCATGTCCATCCCCTTAGATTCATTGTAGTAAATGTTTATAAAAAGACTCTTCCTCATTTCTGTAAGCAGTTCTAAATTAAAACCAAAAAGTTAGTACATGTAGCCTTGGTGTAGTGTAATGCTAGCTACTTCCAAGGTACTATAGCAAAAACCAAACTGCAACCTGACTGTGGCATAATATGGGGAAGTATAGGTCCCATTCCATCAAAAAGCTTGTGGTAGATCTCTTGGTGCTGAGCCTCCTACCTGAACTCTTCACCAAAAGTAACACCATAAATGCTTGAGCACAGACACTGAGTAGAAGCGCACTTGTTAGTTCTCTATGCAGCATTCATCCAAAGCATGTGTGAAATTGCAGTCAAGATTCTTTTTAGCTCATTCTTCTAAATAACTACCTAATCAATTATTTCATAGTGCTGAGCAGCCACCACCAAGATCCATGGTTATATTTTCAGCCACTTCCTGCGGTTGTTTTTTCATCCATCAGCAGTTCTACCTGTATTGTGAGGATGCCAGACTAACTGCTTTCTCATAGTATCTTGCATTTTTGATAATAATATTGACAACAATTGTAACGTTTTTTTAAGCCTTCCCTGAACTAGCTCCTTGCTGCATGGCAGCTTTCAATCACAACCAGGACATAGTGGAATTATTCGGACATACTTATTCAGTCCTGCCAAGGAGGCAGTGACTGGCATGAAATTACCTTAGCAATGTTTGTATGACTGAAAGTAAGAAGCTGAATAAGAAATGTCACTCCAAGCTGACTGTCTTGTAATGCCTCATAGAGAAAGAAACTTCTGTGGGTTGATCCTAGAAGGCTGAAGCGCACTAGTCTGCCCCTTCTTGCTCCCCTACCCCTGTAGGGAAAGCTTCCCTTTGGGAAGTGATAGTTAAATTCACATTACAGGGCTCAATGAGTATTTGTTTCATCTCTAAAAGAGCCAGCTGCAGCACTCAGCCTCCCTAGTTCTTTGGAGGATGTGACTTTTGTCTGGGCTCAAAGGGAATAGACATTTGCTGTGTCACCACATGTCAATCACATTTACAGATATCCAGCTTGATACTACTTGCCCCTTGCAAAAAGAGCTGTTACTCTTTTTCAAGCTGGTAGAAAGTAGATTCCACAGGCTCAGTGTCATATTGTTTGAAATACATATCTCTTCAACAGTCTTTAGGGTGGAACAGTAATTATTGATATTTGTTTACTTAAGACAATAATCACAAACAAAGAATGCTTATTTATTTTCCTGACTGAACTTTTCAATTTTGGATAATTTTCTATCTTTACATTCTACCTAATGTTCTCTTTGCTTCCTGCAAATGATGCAAAACACTAATAATTTATTTTTCACTCTACATGTAGTGGTTATGGCAATGCACCTGCTCCAGGTGGGTGGTTTGTATATTTAATCAGCCACATAAAATTGCTTTGAACACAGCTCGCTTTTGTTGGCACTGAGGATTAAAACATCAAGTATAGTTTAGATTAATATTTTGTCTCAGCTGGTTTGGTTTAAATTAAGACAACAGAACATCAAGCGCAAAACAAGTGCACAACAATAGTGTGATGCAAGCTTAAAAGATTTATGCATTAAAATCATATGAGACCAGATTCAGTCGTATAAATTACCATAGTGATGGAGAAGTGTGTAGATTTTTTCGTTGAAAGCCAGGTGCTACTGATCTGTTTGTAGAAACCATTTCAGCTCATAAAACAAATTATTCTTTCTCATTACCTCTGTATACTCACCAGTTCTGCTGAGCTTATAGAAAACAGTGTATCTTAATACTTGGTATATTCACCGTTTGTAACATGGGTGATATATAGGTTACTTGGGTTCTACAACTTCCCCTGTTTGCTCTGTTTGTTTTTTCTTCTTCTCTCACGTCACACTACTTGAATCTTTCATTTGATTCTCTGACAAAGGCAGGTTCCTACAATCATGTTGTCTGGATTGGCAAGTGTTTATCCCCTATGTCTAGGTGCCGTAATTTTTTAACCTGTGGGCTCTCTTCGATTCAACCTGACAGTGTAGCAGAGATCACAAAGGTAATTTGGTGGTTCCAAGCTTTGCAAACTTAGAGATCCAAGAAGCTGAGGGAATAGGTAAATGCTTTGACTGAGGCAGGGGCTGCAGCATGATTCAGATCTGACTTGTCACTTGAGAACCCCTGTGAGAGGGGGACACTAACTGCCTTGCCTCGGGAAGAACTACTTGGGTATCCTGATTTTTGTCATTCTGCTGGTCTTAGACAGTCCTGTTCATGTCACTCAGAAAAGAACTTGAATGTTGGGACTGCCTGGCAGATGTTCTCCTGCATCTGTCCAGTTAATGTCTACACAGAGACAAACCTTCCAGCTTTATGTGACTGCTCCTCCTCTCCACTTAGTCCTCCTCTCCCTAAAGACCTCTGCTATCTCTGGCCTTGTGGAGCTTTGGTGTTTGTCTGGTTTAGTTGATGTGGTTTGGTGGTTTTTACCTAAAAAATCTGCAGTATTAGGAAACTAGTTAGAGGAACTGCTCTCTATTCCTCTAGAAGCAAAGATCCTGTCTCCTAAAGCCTATATTTCTGCCCTCATGTCCAGCAGAGCTGTACTTGAATATCTCCTTACTGTAGCCCTGTTCTCTGGATTTGTTGTTGATAAGGTACCTCATGTGTTATCTGTGCTGTGTAGAAAAATCAAGGAGATAAAACCTGTAGGTGGCAACAGGAAGATATGTGGGAAAAGGCAGTAAAGAAAGTTCCAAAGTTACACGTGTTAAAGTGTTGAAACAGTATGTGTAGCTAAATAAGGGGAGCAAAGTCACAGGGTAAATATTTTTCATAGTTATTATTAAATGCAGAGGAAAGAGTTTAACATTCAAATGCTTGTGAAAGCCACTTGCTCATTGTCATGAGTAGCATGTATTTTGATAATATGAAATAAGCACCTCATCCTCCACTGCTACTCATGCGTGCACAATTCTTCCCATTTAATTCAGCAAGACTAATTATCTGAATTAGTGACATTAGCTTGAAGCTATGGCTTTGCAGATTGAGGCTCTGGCTTTCAGAACAACTTCTTTAAAGGAATTAGTCATGTCTAAGCACAACAGAACTGTCAAATTGCATACCCGGCTTTGTCTGACGTTTTGGTCACAAAGCCAGCCTTACACAAGTCTGTCCTCGTGGCCAATAGACCTAAGGCAGTGGTTATTCTAATTTTATGGCTCTGACAACCATAAAATGGCTCATAAAGATTGGGCAGTTACCTCACTTTTGATAGTAGGTGAGGTAAGATGCATTTCATCTTGTCTTCCACCTCATTCGTGGACTTTGTCATCTGCACTCCAGGGATGCCTGTTGTCTGTTTGCAAATCAACCCCTGAACTAACTCCCATTTCGGTTTAACTTACCATGTAGGCATGAAAACTGCAGCTAATTCTCAAGCAGGTCCCAAACCCCTGCCTTGGCAGCCACAGCATCAATTAGAGAGGCAGGGCTGAAAACAGCAGCACTTCAGGAACCGATGCACAAGCGGCTTGGGCATTGCTGCCTGCTGAGCGGCAATATCTCTGGGAGCAGTAAGGTGCACAGCTGGAGGAAGAGGTTCCTTCGATTTTTACTCTAAATTCATTTAAAATAAAAGGCAATACTTATCCTTACAGCCCTGTGTTTTTGCTATAAATTGAGGAGTTGCTGTAACTGTGATGCCTGCACTGTTACTGAGGAAAACAGCAGAATGTTGAGGATCTGGAGCACTCACTTAGCCAAGGTCTAGCAGGACAGGGACGGGGAACAGGACATGACTGTGTTTAACTAGTGAGGTCTTTTAGTCTATACATCACTTGTCACACTTTATCTTTGAATGAACTGTTCAAAATTAAGTACTGTGACTGAAGATCTGAAATTCTACATGGCAAATACTGCACTTGCACCTCATTTATCTCTTTCGAGTGTTTAATGAATTTTCAGTTTCAGCTAATGAATAATGGCAATTTCAAGCCCATTGTCTTATGCAGGGTAATTAATAATGGCCTAAGGATAGTTTCGTACCTAGGAGCATGGTAGAGATTCTGAAAATGCCAGAATATGCATTTCTTTTTAGAATATCCAACATTATCTTCAATTTTGTTCCAGTCAGTACAGAGAACAGCAGAGAACCTGCTCTTTGAGGGTAAAAATTGAGCAAAATTTGGCTGCCTTCACCTACCCTGCCCTTAGGGTTACCCTACATATTGGTTTCCCCAACAGATCCTTTGCGCATGCAGAAATTCTGACCAGAGTTGGAAGTTTTTAATTGCTATTAAAATATTAATAACACAATAAAGAAATGTGGAAGCCCAATCCTTTCTTCAAAGATGTCCTGAAGTAAGGTAGATTAATGGGTGGGAATGAGGAAACTTCTACACTCAAGAACTTGGCATAAAGAACATTTTGTTACCAGCGCTTCCCTTAGAAAGGAGCCATGAGTGTCTCCACCAGCTCCTACTTACACAGAGTATGAAAAAGTAACTCGCAGTGGTAGCTGTGGCTTTAGTTGGTTTTGGTATTCAAGACTAAGTACAGAAGCTTAAATATGGAAAGTAAAGCATATGCATGGTATGGATGTATACTTTAATATCTACTAATTTGACCCCAGTACATGAAAAAATGGAAATGCACTTGTATACTTTACTTATTAGCTAAATCTGAAGCAAGTGTGCTCTACTTCTCTTACCCACCCAATATGACTGATTTCCATTTCTTAATTGCCTCTCAAAAATGTAGCTAAAGTGAAATACGGATAAATAAAAATGTGATTTTCAGTCACAGAAGAAGGAATGTACATTTAAAGACATTTATTTTTAGTAAAAAAAGATGTTTTATCTGAAAAACACCCAGGGTTTTTAAAACCTAGTCTGCTAAAGATTAATGGTTGCCTTGTCTTCAACTTGTTATTCAACTTGCCATGACTTATATCTCACTTCTACGTATGAATATGAAATACGCCATACTGAGAGAATTAGTGTGCTAATTTGGTTTTAGACAGTGGGATGAAATAAAGTCATCAAACATGTAATAGCAAATACATAACGTGCCATATCCTAACAAGGCCAGATACAAGATGTGTAGGATTTAATAGCTTGTCCTTGTCTGTTGCTGAAGGTGAGTCCCAGACTGTTGTAGCATGTCCATTTAAGATCTGATGTTGTCACTAGAAAAGATGGAATAAATTGTTTTTAGAAAAAAATTGCAAAATTGAATTAAAGATCCTATCCATAGCTCCAGCCTTCAGATTGAAAGCTTTTGCATTTGTTTTCCTCTGGAAGTACAATTCCTGAATTATGCATTACTGCATATGCTGTATAGGCTTGCCTTTTTTGGCCAACTCAGAAATATCACTTATGAACAATATGCTTGAAAATAATTGTTTTACCTTATAACGTATTTATAACTTCTGGCTTGATGTCTTTTCTACTATGTGCTTTCATAAAAACTCTAGATGTTAATTTCTGTCACGTTAACATTGGGAAGCTTATTTCAGTCTGGGAGTTAACCAGCCTTGGTTTGAAATCATAAATATGCTCAGTGGGAGTGCCTATAAATGTGTTTCTGTAAACTAGTTTTAATCCTGTCATATGAAAATCATAAGAATTATCATTCTGAAGGCATAACTCATCCTGCAGCATGTCTGGCAGCTGTCAGGATCACAGCCTTCAGACACGTGTATTGGCAAATAATAATTAGACACAGTTAGGCATTTTCCGTGTGAATAATTTTTCTAACAGAAAAGACGGAGTGGCGAGAGTTCGTTGATTTTGGTTGGTTGGTGGTTTTGTTGTTCTTTTTTCCAGAAAACTGAGTAGAGTGTCTTCAGGTAACTTCAGATTTGTCATAAGGCAGAAGTGACTGTTGCTAAACAAAAAAGCTGCTATCCCTATCAGTATTAGAAATTGTGAGAGAATGTCCTGTTGCTTCCTTCCAGTTGCCCAAGGGCACCAGCTGAAGGCTTGGCAGGAGTGAAAGGAAATCATAACTTTTAGCTATTCTCTTTGATTCTGCTCAAAGTAAGTGAGACTCTGTCACCTTTCAGTTGGGACAGTTCTAGAAAGCTCATTATGAGTCTCTAAGCATTCTGATTTAAAAAGTGCTTCTCAAAAGCTGTAATTAAAATGACTCTTTGTCCTCTCTTTAAAAAGAAAGCCCGTCTTAAGGAATAAAATTCAAAGCATTTTCAATTCAAAATATATTATGAGGAGAAGTCTACTCATTTTCCTATTGGTTGTTCCAGTCAGACTGATCAGATTGCTATGTCTTAGTAACTGTTTTAAGCACTAGAACTTGAAGTTTTATGACTTTAGTTCTACCCACTCTTGTCTGTTTCAAAGGACTGCAGTATCTTCATATGAAAAGTGTTTCACAGGAATAACGTGTGTATTCTGCATTGTGCTTGTCAAACCGAATCGTTTAGCAATTTTTCCCTAAACTTGACAAAATTATGTCCCAAAACTGTGTACGTTTTAGCACAGTCCTAATCAATTTCTCTATGACAATGACACTTCATTTCATGTACTTGTATGCTGATCTATAAATATTGCTTTTACCAACTGTTAGTCTCTGTTTTGTCCTACTGAGATTTTATTCTACACTGAATACAGTTTTGGTACTGAAATAGATGGGATTTTTTTATCTTTTTCTCCTTAGGAATGGTTTTCTGTCTGCTTTTTAAATCAGCTATGTAGAATATATTGCTGCAGTTTAGCTTCTGTGGACTTTTAAAAGGATATATGTTCTTTAAGCTTTTAATGAATTCTTACAAAGCATACTTAAACAAGAACTTGCCACAATAAAATGACCACATTTAAATAACCGTAAAACTTCCACAGTGAAAACAGATCTTTAATTTTTTAGGATATATCTTATAACTCGGTTTGCTAATGTGTAAATTTATGCCACCAGGACCCTATTGCCACCATTCTTCATTTGATCAGTTTTACTTGCTTAGGTACACGTATGTGTTCTGAGCCTACAAAACGCCCTGTTGAGAAAGCCCACCATACCTGGCAATTGAAGGATCCAAGGCAAAAGAACCCAAGTCCATGTAGTATTGTGCTATGTCTCTCAAAGCTGTCCAGGATTCACTAACCTGAAGCAGATCAAAACAGAAGAGCTGTGATACTGCATAAACACAGTGCATGACTACTGAGCAACCTTGCCTACATTGATAGACGGATTTCCTTCCTTGCCCCAAAGGGTTGCTGTTACCTCTTAATCTCAGACCTGTGCTTTCTTTTTTTTCAATAAATGCTGCAAGATAACGGAAGAAAATACCTGTTCAGCCACACTGTATCCCCATGCATTCTGGCTGCTGCTTGGGTCCCAGTAGTTCTGAGAATATGGTATCTGCCTTTTAAGTCGTATAAATTGATTTGCTGATTCTTCTGTCAGAAAAGGTGCTCCAAGGACACCTGAAATGGAAGGTGAGATATATAATATCAGAAAAATATTTTAGAATATGCACTTCCAAACAATGTATTTGTACTCAAGGAGCATGTGTTTGGACCTGTAGTTTATTTACCAGAAATCAAGGTAGTCCTACCTTAGACCTTCAGAGAGACTTTTTTTTCCTTAACCTGAAGTTAATAAAATAGCTGTTATAGATCATTATTTTGCTGTTGAATCCAAAGTAAATAAAGTTATAATCAAATTAAAGCATTAATTTATTTTTTAATACAAAATTTTGTGACCCAAAAAACCATTAGACTGGTCTCAGGTGTGCTGAGAAACCTACTTTTAAAAATAAAAAAAATATATCCTAAACTTGCCTATGAATTTAACTATTTTCTGAATGTCCTGCTTCAGATGTATTTATTAACAGCAGCATAGAAACTGTGCACATGGAAATTACTCTACAATATTGCACTTTTAATCTTATTATTTCATTGCTTTGCACAGCTTTTGAGGTCACTCCAGATGCAGAAGTTACTTGCAGATCTTCCAGAAATAACTATTCTGCCCAAGAAAAGGTGCTAAATTCCTTGTTAAAGTCATATAAAGGGGCCTGGTACAGGAAAAATCTTGTCTTTTTAGTCTCCAGTGTTTGAGACATGAATTCATTTGGGGCTAAATGAGACTGAAATAGCATGTCAGTCTGGAGTGTACAATTTTTAATGAAGAGATAATTAAGCTGAAACTCAGATACATCAGTCAAACTGAGGCCAGTGTCTGTAAACAGCTGTGCTCCAATTTATTGAATTGGGTTTAACTGGACACCTGAGGGTGACCTGCACATCCTTGGTACACACGGGTCAACAGCCTGGAACCCTTGTCTTAAAATGGGAGCTCAGCGGGGCAAGCTGCCACCTCACTGATAGCTCCCCAATGCCCTTATTCCTGAAATTTTAGGGGGAAAATCTAATGCATGTTTTTTTTGACATACAATGCTCAGCTGAATCCAGTTCATTTGGAATTACCGCTAGCTTCCAGCAAGACCTGGACAGGCTAGAGAGTTG